>NW_027456191.1:49633-119633 GCF_040206685.1 Ascaphus truei | reverse complement strand
ACACCGTTACACCGTTACACCATTACATAGTTACACAGTTACACCATTACACCATTACATAGTTACTCTGTTACACTGGTACACCGTTACATAGTTACACAGTTACACCATTACATAGTTACTCTATTTCACTGGTACACCATTACATAGTTACACTGTTACACCATTACATAGTTACACTGTTACACCATTACATAGTTACACTGTTACACCATTACATAGTTACACAGTTACACCATTACACCATTACATAGTTACTCTGTTACACTGGTACACCGTTACATAGTTACACAGTTACACTGTTACACCGTTACACCATTACATAGTTACACCGTTACACCATTACATAGTTACACTGTTACACCATTACATAGTTACACAGTTACACTGTTACACCGTTACACCATTACATAGTTACTCTGTTACACTGGTACACCGTTACATAGTTACACAGTTACACTGTTACACCGTTACACCATTACATAGTTACTCTGTTACACTGGTACACCGTTACATAGTTACACAGTTACACTGTTACACCGTTACACCATTACATAGTTACACCGTTACACCATTACATAGTTACACAGTTACACTGTTACACTGTTACACCATTACATAGTCACACCGTTACACCGTTACACAGTTACACTGTTACACTGTTACACAGTTACACCGTTACACCATTACATAGTTACACAGTTACACCATTACATAGTTACACAGTTACACCATTACACAGTTACACTTTTACACCATTACATAGTCACACCGTTACACTATTACATAGTTACACAGTTACACCATTACATAGTTACTTTGTTACACTGGTACACCGTTACATAGTTACACAGTTACACCGTTACACTGTTACACCATTACATAGTTACACAGTTACACCATTACATAGTTACACCGTTACACAGTTACACCATTAGATAGTTACACAATTACACCGTTACAGTGTTACACCAATACATAGTTACACCGTTACACTGTTACACCATTACATAGTTACACCGTTACACTGTTACACCAATACATAGTTACACCGTTACACTGTTACACCATTACATAGTTACACAGTTACACCGTTACATTGTTACACCAATACATAGTTACACCGTTACACTGTTACACCATTACATAGTTACACCGTTACACTGTTACACCAATACATAGTTACACCGTTACACTGTTACACCATTACATAGTTACACCGTTACATAGTAGATGAGGTTCAAAAAATATATATGCCCATCAAGTTCACCCTATGCTATATTTAGACGACAGATACTTTAACCTATATCCGTACTTACAGTATATTGATACAGAGGAAGCAAACACACAACCCCAGTGACACATTATCCAATGATATCTCATAAGGGAAAAATAAATTCCTTCCTGACCAAATAATACCTCAAGGGTCACCAACTGGTCAGGTTTAAAGGATATCCCTGCTTCAGCACAAGTGGCTCAATCAGTGGCTCAGCCATTGAGCCACCTGTGCTGAAGCAGGGATATCCGGAAAACCTGACCAGTTGGTGGCCCTTGAGGACCGGATTTGGCCGCCCCTGGTCTAGAGGCAATGAGGGACAATGTTAAAACAAGAAGATGAGGTGTGTGGGAAGGTCAGGTTCGAATATGGCCCAGTCTGATAACAGAAGCAATTAAGATTTGGGGGCTGGGGAGGGTGGGGGGGGGGGGGATGTTATGTAGGGTTGAGATTGGTCCAGCCACACAGCTGGTCCTACAGGGGTTGGAGCGGGAGGAGAGTTGGATATTAGAGGCATGGTGAGTAGGCTTCCTTGAAAAGGTGAGTCTTCAGGGAGTTTTGGAACATCCAAAAGCCGAGGGAGAGTGATAACGCTGAATATTACGGAATATTCCTCCATATCGCGGCAGCGGAAGCAATAAACCGGCAACATCTGAGCTCATTTTATGCCACACATTATATTCTATATTATAATCTATTTCCGAATAGGTGTATGAACACTACTTAAACACGCGTATTAATGGGATAAATGCATCGATTGTATCTCTAATTATTCAACCAATGGGAGTAGTTCAGTCCCTTTAAAACTCACTGTGTGTGGATTAACCATATGACAACTTCTGACAAAGCTGAAGCTGCAAGTGAAACGCGTCGAGTCCTAGAGAGGTATCGTGTCCCAGAGAGGCATCCGTACTCTAGAAGGAGCAGCTGCTGGATGCGCCGGAGTTCCCGGGGCGGCCGCAACCGGAAGCAACACCACCCGGCACCACACTGCCACCCGTAGCAGCGTCGCGGGAGCTGTGAGATCGCGGCTGGTCATCGAGAACCTGCTTTTAACTTTATATGTTACAACGCCTCTAAAGAGTGGCCCTCATAAGTCTCCTCACGCGAGGCTGGGGAATTTTCTTAATTACATTTTATAAAGATTTATACAGATATCTTGCGTTTTGGTATTTCTCCGTTCTTTCTTTGAGTTAACATACACACACATCATGGCATCCGTTGAAATTGACATAGTCTGTGATTTAACAAAATACACAGATTCCCAACAAGCTCTGAGAAACCCCAACCATTACCACATAATATATATATATATATATATATATATATATATATATATATATATATATATATATATATATATATACATATAAGTGTCAAAAGGAGTGCTAGTGGGCGTGGCTAAATGTATACAACAAAAAACAAAAATGCCCAAAGCTACTTCCATTGTGACAAAAATACACAGTGCACTACCTATATATCTATTGTAAAAAGGGTCATTTAGTTTAACCCTTTGGCCAAAGCAAATTAAGCCTGCTGCCACTTAAAAGGCATGACCGTAGCCGGTCCTAACACTCACCTGGGTTAAAAGTCTTATTTACATGTCAAATTACAGGAAGAATGATCACATTGGATCTGTCGTAACAAAGAACAAAAATGCCCAAAGCTACTTCCATTGTGACAAAAATACACAGTGTAAGTGGCAGCAGGCTTAAGACGCTTTGGCCAAAGGGTTAAACTAAATGACCCTTTTTACAAGAGATATATAGATATTGCACTGTGTATTTTTGTCACAATGGAAGTAGCTTTGAGCATTTTTGTTTTTTGTTGTATAGTCTGTGATTTGCTTTTCTTTTCTCTCACGAAACGCGAGTATAACCATTGGCGTTTGTCTAGTTAAATTCCAAACACCAGTGCTTGTTACTACTCTACTGGTGTCTTTTTACATTCATTAGCATAGCGTGTTGGATGTCCCCCCGCTTCCTCATCTTTCTGGAACCATAAATTTGACGCTTGACAATCTGAAATGGAATTTGTGCACCCATGTACTGATCGTATTTCTCCTGTGCGCCTCGAGCGTCAATAACAATTGTAGTTTAGTATTTTGGCGCACATATCGGGCGTGCGCACGACGGTGAGTGGTGACAGGTGCGACGCGGGGCGGATCACAGGTGTGTGATGTGAACGGGCTTATTGTTGTTAACATTTACTTATAAACACACTTCTGACTTAGCGATATGTACTCCTTGACAAAGCGCTAAGGCGCGAAACGCGTTGGTAAGGGTGACACCATCGCTATTCTTTTCATACGACCATTAAATAATTACATTTTTATGGATTACGCATTCTTCCTAATTTTTTTTTTCTTAACTTGGATGTCCGTGAGTTGTGCTCAGCTACCCTTTCCTTTCTTTATCCTGAGTGCTTGTGTGAAGTTGTGTAACCAGCATTGTGAAATCGTTCCGGCTCCAGAGGTGTCGTAACATCTGTACCAACGCCGGGCTGATTCACTTCTGTACATCGGGGCCAGACATTCCTTGTGGTCAGATCCCTGCCCGTATCGCCAGACAAAATCCCCCATATAAAACCTGGTCACGTGGGGAATCTTGGGGTACAGAGGTGCCCATAATTGCACGGTCAGTGGGAATTTTTTACCTCCTGTACATTTCCAAATTCATAAGAAGGATTTTCAATCCCATTTGTCTACAACCCAAATATTGTGATATTGACCCAAAATACTCTGATATCCTGATTCTAGTGCTTGCCTTACACTGAAAATACTGAAGGCGTCAATCATTATTGTCCAGAGCCATTGTTGGCCAAAAGTGACTTCAATGAATAGCCCCTTCAGACAACATAGAATGACCCCCGAAATGTTCATGTGTATCCATGCAGATATATTTACCGAAAACCAATCTATTTACAACAAAAAACAGTCCTATTGTACAACAAACTTGTTCTGAAGAGTTGTCCATTAAACTGCGATAGTGCCGATCGGTGCGCTTCCGCACGCGGGAAGAATGTGACATCTTGGAGCTGCCGTAACTTTCTTAACTAGATTACTTTATCCCTACGATTGGACTGGCGGATGTGGGAGTCTCCGGCTGTTCCAGTTTTGGGGTGCACGGTAAGAGAAGGAGGAGCGGCCGGATGCTTTGCTGAACCTTGGGACCATGAACAGTCTTTTGGAGTCAGATCTCAGGTGATAAGTGCTGCGTGTGGTAGGGGTGAGGAGCTTGTTCAGATAGATGGGTAGCTTGCCTAGAAAGTATTTGAAGGCAAGACAGCAGAGAGGAACTTTGCGCCTAGACTGGCCAATCCAATTCTTTGAGCATTTTGCAGTGATGTGTGTAGTAGTTACATTGGAGGACAAAGCGGCATATTGAATTTTAGAGGGTGTCTAGTTTGCCAAGGTGGGTTCGGGGTGCCGTATACTATGTTCCCATAGTCGATAATTGGCATCAGCATCTGCTGTGCGATACGCTTTCTGACCAGCAGACTTAGGGAGGATTTGTTCCTGTAAAGTACCCCTAGTTTGGCAAAGGTTTTGGGATGTTAGAGTGTCACATTGGTTACCAAAATACATTGTGAGCAGCTGGGGTCAGCGACACAACGTCACCCACCCACACACAAGCTGAGCAACGCAAACACAAGAAATGGACAGGCGAGCATGTTTGCAACGGAACACGTGATGAGGACGGAGTGAACCCGATCCCTGCTCCCGTCGTGACCCCGCTAACTTCAGGCTGCAGCGTTCCACCGGTTCTGTTTTATCTGGTCACTTTCCACCGCTGGCATACACAGAAATAGCCTCTTTTATGTGGCTTCGTGGTCAAGATGGTTCCAATTATTAGTAGAGATCTAAGGCTGAAGAATTCCTTGGTACATCCTGCCGTCTTCTTATTTATTTTTGTTTAAGGACAATCTCATTTTTTTTTCTTCTCTCTCTCTCGTTCACTAACAAAATGCTGCCGTCCGTCCGGACCCAAACGGTCTTAATTAACCCTCTGCAATCTGGCAAGGGGATTCTGGAGACATAAGACATACACCCTTTTGTCAGGTCAGTGAGAAATACATACATACATACATACATACATACATACATACATATATATATATATCAGATGGAAATATAACTGTATGCTCATTTGCATGTCTTAGACAGGTCTGCCTGCCTTTCCCCATTATCACACAGCAGACAGCACTTCCACTGCAGCAAGGGATTCTGGGAAATGACATGCAAATGAGCACACAGTGCCACCTTTTGCTTCAAAACCACTAACATGGTTCCCTATAGGCTGTGACCATGCAGCAAGCGTAAGCCTATAGGGAACCATGTTAATGGTTTACGCTGACGGACAATATATTTCGCTGCTTTCGCCTGCACGGCACCTGGCTGTACAAGCACTTGCTGATCACGATGACATCACACAGTGACATCATCACACAGAAGAGAGCAGTCAGAGGAATGCCCGCCCTTCCCCAGTCTGACTTTAAGCAATCACTTACTTATATGATATTCAGGTGGCAAAAAGTATCAATTTCCCTGACGAGAGCCCTTAAACCTGTCACTGGAATTAGTTCACTTTGGTCCCAGGAGGGACTGACCCCTTAATCAGCAGGGGGGCCAGGGGAGGCAACTCCAGTCCTCAAGGGCCACCAACAGGTCAGGTTTTCAGGATATCCCTGCTTCAGCACAGGTGACTCAATCAGTGCTGAAGAAGGGATGTCCCTAATACCTGACCTGTTGGTAGCCCTTGAGGACTGGAGTTGACCAATGACTGGGCCACCTGTGCTGAAGCAGAGATATCCTGAATCCCTGACCTGTTGGTGGCCCTTGAGGACTAGAGTTGGCCAGTGACTGAGCCACTGGTATCGCTACCTGTGCTGAAGCAGGGATATCCTTAAACCCTGACCTCTTGGTAGCCCTAGAGGACTGGAGTTGACCAATGACGAGACACTGGTTGAGCCACCCGTGCTGAAGCAGGGATATCCTTAAACCCTGACCTCTTGGTAGTCCTAGAGGACTGGAGTTGGCCAACCCCTTGACATATGGCTTCGGGACTTCTACAGAATGGGAAGGGTTAAAAAGAGAGCGCTGTGCCACCTGACTCTCGCCTCCTCTAGCGAAGAGGTCGGAGCAGTTACCGTGCGGCAGTCACCGCGCGGCAGTTACCGCGTGGCAGTCAGTGACGCAGCTCTGGATATATAAGTACTCATAAGTACTCTGCTGTCTGCTTGCCACATTACTCTTACCCGACACCTGGCCGCTTACACCTTACTCCTACTGCCTCTGAAACTTCACAGGGTATTAAAATAGGTCCCTAGAGTGTGAGCTCTTCAGCCCAGGCAGGCATGCCTTGTCCAAAATGAATACTTTGATGTCTAGTGTAGTTATTGTGTTGTTACCCCGGGGGGGGGGGGGGGGGCATTATATTTAAATATATACGGGGGCATTATATTTAAATATATACGGGGCAGAAATAAGAAAGCAAAGAAAGAGACAGCCTGTGATCTGATCCTAACTCTTTAGCCCAGGGGTGGGGCGACTCCAGCCTTCGAGGGCCAACAACAGGTTGGGATTTCAGGATATCCCTGCTTCAGCACAGGTGACTCAGTCGTTGGCCAACTCCGGTCCCCAAGGGCCACCAAGAGGTCAGGTATTAGGGATATCCCTGCTTCAGCACAGGTGGCTCAGTCATTGGCCAACTCTAGTCTTCAAGGGCCCCCAACAGGTGAGGTATTAGTGATATCCCTGCTTCAGCACAGGTGGCTCAGTCATTGGACAACTCTAGTCTTCAAGGGCCACCAACAGGTGAGATATTAGTGATATCCCTGCTTCAGCACAGGTGCTTCAGCCTGCGACCGAGCCACCAATTGATCCACCTGTGCTGAAGCAGGGATATCTCCAATACCTGACCAGTTGGTGGCCCTTGAGGACAGGAGTTGCCCCCTACCCCTTGCTTTAGACCCTAAAGATTTAACCCCGTGGTCTCATAATCGAAGCCATCGCGATGGCCGTTACCCTCGATTAAAAATACGAGGCGCGTCGCAGAAACCCCAAGGTGGAGCGGCCCTTCTGAGAAAGCGCTCAGCCCCCGGCCGGCGCAGGTACACGCACCGCGCTCCATCACGCATAACACGCCAAACACTTGTAAACATGTTTTCTCGGGGGTGAAAAAAACCTTATTTTAGTTCTTTCTGCTTTTTCCACCTGGCTATTTTTAGAAAGTCGTCGCCAGGAAGACGGGAACGGTTCTGTGTCAGATCAGACCTCCCCCCCCCCACACACCGCAACTCCAGCTGTGTTTTCCCCCTGGGGGTCCTTCTACCCGTGCTGACCTTTTGTCCCCGGCGGGTCATCTGAGAACATGGCGTGTTTTTCCTTGTCCCTGTGACGGCCTGTTCTCTCCTTCCCCACCTCACCCCACGTACCCTCATAAAGCCAAGAGATGAAAGATTTCCACTTCAGAGCAAAATGTTGCAATCCCCCCCCCCGCCCGCCCGCCCCCCTGTCTCCTTCCCAGAGATCTGTTTACCTCTGATGACTTCACCTAGAGTCACGCTTGGCATCTCAGCTGGGAGCGCTCAGGGATGGAACGCCTTCCGTAACAGTTTTACCGGCTCATTCCATATCCGGCGACGCGGGCGATCGGGGGGCGCTGTTGGTCGAAGATCTCCATTGACTTCCATAGGGATTTCTGGAACTCAACAGGGAGCGCTCAGGGAGGCAACTAGGGTTGCCAGGTGTCCGGTGTTGAACCGGACTGTCCTGTGTTTGGACACTGTCCAGTAACAAATGAGAGGTAATACTGGACATGTATGTGTCCGGTATTACCTCCCTGGACATAGTGACCTGACGCACCTTTCACCATTGAGTCCAGTATTTTCGGAGAAGCCACCTGGCAACCCTAGAGGCAACGCCTTCCATAACCGTTTTACCGGCTTATTCCATATCCACCGACGCAGGCGATTGGGGGGCGCTGTTGGTCGAAGATCTCCATTGACTTCCATAGGGATTTTTGGCACCCAGCTAGGAGCGCTCAGGGATGGAACGCCTTCCATAACCATGTTAGCGGTTTATCACATATCCGGCGATCGGGGGGCGCTGTTGGTCGAAGAACTCCATTGACTTCCATAGGGATTTTTGGCACTCAACTGGGAGCCATAGAGAGTTTCGTCTGAAAGCGGCGCGCTCCGTCACGGTGGCGCAGGCAGAATAAACGCTTCATTAGAGTAACTGCAACATTCGTTTCGGTGTTTTCGCCAAAATTAAAATTTGCCGGCCAATATAAGACCCCGAATTTGGCACGGAAAAATGTGGGGGCGCTGCTCCCTTCTAATGCCAAACCGTTCGACCGCCATTGTTAAAAACGCAATATTCGACATCGAATTTGTTTTATTCTATTGGATGGTGAATCTCCGTGGAAATGGCCCCCCCACGCAGACATTCGATCCGTGGTGGGGGGGGGGGGGCGCCACGCGGGAATACTTAGCATGCTCTAATGTTTATATATATTATTTATTTTAAAGGGACAAAATGGCGGTTAAGCCGCGAACTTTACCGCCTGCAAATAAACGCCTTCCCCTTCACTTCCGCTTCCGGTGACCGGAACGCGGAAGGGATCCCAGCGTTAAGAAACGCGGTCACATGGTCCGCCAGTGCCGCAGGGTCTAAAGCCGCCGAGGTGGCAGGAGCCCCTTGGCCCAGAAGCGGTTAATGCGCGTTTCATCATTCGCGTCCAGCCACTTTTCAGATTTTACGCCCCCAAATTTAAACGCCCCCCCCCCCAAATTATAATAATCCACATGGGACCCGGTCTGATTTTGGCAGAAAGGAGAGGCCGCGATTACGGTTAAAATTGCGAGTTGTTTCTCGGTAAATTCACATTGGAGGCTGCATCTTATATTATGTCTCAGCCAGGTCTGCAGCCCTGCCCTTCCCCATTATCTTTTAGCATACAGCGCGTCCACTGCCGCCAGGGATTCTGGGTAACGACATGCAATTGAGCACAACTTGAAAATGTGGCAAAAATGCGGAGGTTCTTTTTCTATCATCCGTTCCAAATCCCCAACCCTTAAATATATCTGAGCGTGTACACATACATCATATCATAGATTATAAACTCTACGAGGCAGGAACCGTGTGTTACACTCCCGTGTGCTGCGTACCGGGCGCTATGCTGTAATGGTGACGCGCTTTGCGTCTCGTCAGGAGAAACGCGCTCTATGAAATAAAGTTATTATCATTACGTGAGAGTTGGAAAACGCAGACTTGTTTATACCCCCTGTAGGTTTATCGATAATTGATATGTAGATTTGCGACTTGATCTTTTTATATCTCGAAATAATGACCTGAACTGATCAATAATGACCAGTGATTGTTTGAATGACTGGAAGGGAAGAGGTTAAGACGTCCGTCCATCTTCCATAAATAGAATGAATTGGGCAACCGCCCTTGTTAAATGTTTCTATTTACTGTATTTATAACATGTTTTACCAGGAAGTAATATACTGAGTTGCCTCTCGTTTTGAAGTATGTCCTGGGCACAGAGTTATGATAACAATACATTGTTACATTAAATGAACAGAGTTATACATCCCATTTACAGACATGTCATGTACAGATAATATGATTATGGGTGAATGTAACAGTTACAGACCAGATTAAAATGTGAGGCAGCTTTAGTTTTGAAAGAACTTAAACTGGTGGTGGATGTGAGAGTCTCTGGTAGGTTGTTCCAGTTTTGGGGTGCACGGTAAGAGAAGGAGGAGCGGACAAATTCTTTGTTGAACCTTGGGACCATAAACAGTCTTTTGGAGTCTGATCTCAGATGATAAGTGCTGCGTGTGGTAGGGGTGAGGAGCTTGTTCAGATAGACGGGTAATTTGCCCAGAAAGTATTTGAAGGCAAGACAGGAAAGGTGAACTTTGCGCCTAGACTCAAGTGATGACCAATCTAGTTCTTTGAGCATTTCGCAGTGATGTGTGTTGTAGTTGCATTGGAGAACAAAATGGTATATTGAATTGTAGAGGGTATCAAGTTTGCTACGGTGGGTTTGAGTGCTGTGCCATGTACCCCATATCCCCATAATCTATAATTGGCATTAGCATCTGCTGTGTGATGCGCTTTCTGACCAGCAAGATTAGGGAGGATTTGTTCCTATAAAGTACACCTAGTTTGGCATCGGCTTTGGATGTCAGAGTTTCAATACAGAACCCGAATGTTACGCTCATGCAGGGGAAACAAAATGGAGGTTTGCATCTCCCACGGCTGCCGGCCAGTAGGAAGCCACGATGGATGACTTCCTCTTGGCCAGCGTGCCGTGGGTGATTGAATTACGAAGAACTAACCTGCAGCAGCTACAGAGGTAAGTTTCTAGGGTAGCAGGGGGTCCCAGAAGCTGGAATGAAAGCGGTTCAGCCTGGGAATCATACTTTTAGTTGGCGTTTTGGCGGTCGGGAGTGAATGCGCGTCATCATCTCCCAGCTTAGTTCCCAAATATTGGGACAAATCTGTTTGAAATTAGCACAAAGGAGAACAATTGTTGCGCCTTTCTTCGTGTTCTTCCCAATTCCAACATTATCAGCAGTTGCGAGTTAATCCAGGTTTCATAAAATAGCGCACAGTCGCTGAAAATCCCCACGCGTGAGCACATTCACGTGGCCTAGGGCCGAGGTGGGAGACCCTGCCGCCAATCGCCACAAGTGGCGAATTGGCCATGAAAGTGTCGGCGAAGGTGAGTTTGCAGCTCCCACAGTAAAATAAACTTTTTCCTGGCGGCGTGTGCTGGTTTCCGCTTTCTGAATGAGTCAACGAAGTGAACCAGCCTATTTTGATCTGGTTCAATACTGATTGGCCGGCAAAGCCGGCCAATTCAGTTAAACAGCAATTCTACTTGTTGCCAAGTAGAACAAAGAAAAACCAGTCAAACAAATATATAAGGGAACCAACAAGTGCACTGTAAAAAATGCACTTAAAAAAGAAGGGTTAACTCAGAAGAACCCATAATGGGGGATACCGAGCAGAGCACCCCGCCTAACGCCCACTGGGAGGCAAACTCCGAAACCGTCCCAGCGGACTCGGCGTACGTGAACTCTGCCCGAATACGGGAGTGCACCAGCGCCCGGAACACTGCCACGATGTTCGTTGGGACCCCCCTCTCCAAACACTGCCTCCTGGTCTTGTAAATGGCTACCTTAGCCACTGCCAGGAGCAGGTTGACTAGGAGATCCCTAGGCTTATTGTCTCGGGACACTGGGCACCCAAAAATAAAAAGATGAGGGGAAAAACCCAGCCAGAACTGCAGAAGAAGGCTCCTCAAGGTGGATAAGAGGGGCTGCAGTCTGGCGCAGCTCAGATAAATGTGGAATACGGACTCCCGCTCGCCACAGAAGGGACAGGCGGCGGGGGAGTCCGTGAAGTGTGCCAAGTACTCTCCTGTGCTCAGTGCACCGTGGAGGACCCTCCAACTCAAATCCCCGGCGGGACGGGGAACCAAAGCTGAATAGAGCTCTCTCCACCGGGGTCTCTCGCCCTCGTTCCCAAGAAATACCCGCCTCCAGATGGTATCTGGGCGGGTGACAAGGGCGAGGTAGTGCACTATATGGAGCACCAGAGAATACAGGACTTTCCTCGGCATGCCGTGAAAACATGCTGGGGACATATCTCCCAACCTGCTGAGGTTGGGGGAGATAGGAGCCCGAGGGGGTTGCCGTGGTTTGGGTTCCACGCAAAGATCCGGAGAGCTGAAGTTGATAGGTTGACAAGGCTCTCCGGTCTGCAAAACCCCCTCAATGAAGGTGCGTGAGTCGGGGTGGATTGCATCTTTAATCTCCCGGATCAAACGACGAGGGACACGGGCAGTACGCAGACCCATACGGGGCGCAAGCACCTCTGCGCTTACCCAGTCTCGCCGCTCATAATCCAGGAGATCCCCGACTCTGGTCACTTGCGCCAGGATTAGCTGGCGGCAAATAGAGGGTGAATCCAACATCCGAGCCCCCACTGCCAGATTATACAGCAAGGGCTCAGCGAGGAAATCAACCCCCACCGCCTATTCCTTCCTGGTCGCGGAGACCAGTTTCCAGGCCTTTACTAAGTCCCGGTAGTATGCCGGCAGCTCCGAGAGGTTTCTTCCTAAACCCTCGGGCCTGATGATAAACAGTTGCCGGTCATACCTCATACTGCGCAGCTGGCGAAAAAAACTGGTCGCCAGCTGGCACCACTGCGGAGACGGATCCGCGAATAGGTATCTCTGCAGGTATTGGAGGCGGAAAGTGTGTAACTGGGAGCGGACACACACCACTCCCTGTCCACCCTCCTCCAAAGGAAGACACGCAACCCCCACAGAGACCCAATGCTTCCCCATCCAGAGAAAATCCATCAATCTCCTCTGGATCTTGTTGATAAATTCGGGGGGCGGTCCCATGGCTATCAGCCGGTGCCAAAGCTGACTGGCCACCAGCTGGTTGATCACCAGGGTTCTTCCCCTAAGGGAAAGCATTCACGACAGATACACCCATGACCCCAGATGAGCAATGACTCGTTCTTCAAGTTCACTGAAGTTTTCTGGGGCTGGGTCCTCCGCAGCAGACAGGTAGACTCCCAGATATTTGAGAGTATCGCTCCCCCACGAGATATTATGAAACGCAGGGGGCAAAGAGTCCACCTGTAAGGGACCCACCAAAATGCCGGAGCACTTGGACCAGCTGATCCGAGCAGAAGAGGCCGCGGTGTAGACCTCTTGGCACGCTTGTGCCCGCTCCAGATCATCTAGGTCCTGGGCCACGAGGAGCACGTCATCGGCATAAACCGACAGGACTACCCGCATGCTGGGCTCCCGCAGCACCAGCCCGGTGAGCCTCCTCCTCAGTAGGCAGAGGAAGGGCTCGATGGCCAGCGCGTATAGTTGCCCAGACAGGGGACACCCCTGACGTACTCCCCGACCAAACACAAAAGGTGCCGTCAGGGACCAATTAATTTTTACCAGACACTCTGCAGAGGCGTACAGCATCCGGAGAAAGCCCACAAATTGTGAGCCAAAGCCAAACTCCCGCAGGGTCTGCATGAGGTAACGGTGATCCACCCTGTCAAACGCCTTCTCCTGATCTAGGGACAGGAGGGCGAGTGACAGACCAGTCCTCTGCGCGTGGTGTAGCAGGTCCCGGACCAGAAAAATGTTGTCATGAATGCTCCGGCCTGGGACAGTATAGGACTGGTCGGGGTGAATCACCTCTGCCAGCACGGACTTGAGCCTCAGCGAGAGCGCTTTGGCTACGATCTTATAATCCGTGCTGAGCAGTGAGACCGGTCGCCAGTTAGAGATCTGGCGGAGATCCCCCTTCTTCGGCAGCAGAGACAGTATTGCCCGCCGACATGAAAGGGGCATCTCACCAGACTCCAGGGTTTCGGCCAGGACCTCGGTGAAATCAGGTCCCAGCATCTCCCAAAAAAACCGGAAGAACTCCACAGTCAGCCCGTCTAGCCCCGGCGCTTTTCCGTGGGACATGAGACTAAGAGCTTCAGAGAGCTCGGCCAGAGTCAAAGGTAACTCAAGCCGCTCTCTTCCACCCTCGCTGACCGTGGGAAGCCCCTCCCATAAGACCCAGCACGCATCCGGCTGGATGGACTCCGGAGAGAAAAGATCTACGTAAAACCTCCGGGTTCTGTCCCGGATGCTCTCCGGGTCAGTCAGAGGGGTACCGTCCTCTGCTAGCAAGCAGGTGATATGTTTACGGTTTCCCCTCTTTTTCTCCAGTGCGTAGAAGAGGCGCGACCCGCGACCCTCATCCCAAAGGAAGTGGATACGGGATCGCACATACGCCCCTCGAGCTCTCCGATCTTCCAAGTCCCGGAGAGCGCACTTCCTCTCCACGTACGCACACTGCAGGAATTGGTCTCCTGCCACAGACAGCCGCCTCTCGAGATCGAGCACCCCCTCCCTAAGGGTCTCGATCTCAGCATTGCGCCGCCCGCTGGCACCTTTAGTGTGCTCTTGACAAACGAGGCACAGATGAACCTTGCCCACGTCCCACCACTGCTCTAATGTGGCAAAGTCTGACCTGCAACCTCTCCAGGCCATCCAAAAGTCTTGGACTGACGTCGCAGCCTGGGTTAAAGAAGTGCAGAGCCAGGAACCCTGCACACAGACCGCTGTTCCGACCTTTTGGGTCTCATCCGTGCGGGGTCGGTGGCTGGCTATGCCACGTGAAGCTGGTCCGTGGGTATAACCAGACATTATAAAGTTTATGGAGGATAAAACAAAACAAAAAAGACACAAAATATCACAAACCCTGGGGCAAAATCCCCTACATGTTGGAGGAACCTGATCCCTGGTGATGCCATTATCCCGAAGTGGTCCGAAGCTGATAATGTCTACATTTCTCATATTGTCTGTTCTAGAGGCGAATAAGATGCTCAGGTTTATAATTAGGGAGGAGAGAGGACCCTTTCCTGGTCTGTGGGGTAATGCCTGACGTGGCATACACAACATTCATTAGTGACCCCTTGGGTTGGATCTTATCTCACCTTGCTGCGGCCCCGGCCTGTCTGCAGAACCTAGGAGGTGACCACATCAGGAAGCCGCTTTCGAGACTTTTTTTACCTCCAGACTCCTGAGGCAGGTAGTGAAAGCGACCACAGAGGGAACCACGCTGGTTTCACTAACCTCCCAGGAGTGTGTTCCTGGGGCGGAGGAAGAGGCTTAGAGGACCAGAGCCACCAAGCTGTGTTAAATCCGGGTGCGTGTACCAGGTGCAGGAGCGGGCGCGATGTTCCCTGAGGTTACTGTGTATCCTCGCAGCTAGTTATATGCAGAAGCAGCGTCCGTTCTACATCTCATCAGCACAGGGTTACCGTCACGTTATTGTAGCAGAACGCTGGGTTATCTTCCAATAACGTGACGGTAAGTATTTATTTAACAAATATTTTACCAGGAAGTAATACATTGAGAGTTACCTCTCGTTTTCATGTCTGTCCTGGGCACAGAGTTAAAACAAATAATAGATGGTTACAAATACAGTTACATAAATGAACAGGGTATACATTATATACAAGACATTGCGTGCACAGTTAAAGAAAATATATATTATGAGCGTATGAAACAGTTACAGACCAGATTAAAGTGTGAGACAGCCTTAGATTTAAAAAAACTTAAACTGGTGGCGGCTGTGAGAGTCTCTGGTAGATTAGTCCCTATAACATCCAATAAAGTGACGGTAAGTATGTCTTAGTGTTACTCCCATCCAGTCCCTATAACATCCAATAAAGTGACGGTAAGTATGTCTTAGTGTTACTCCCATCCAGTCCCTATAACTCCCAATAACGTGACGGTAAGTATGTCTTAGTGTTACTCCCATCCAGTCCCTATAACTCCCAATAACGTGACGGTAAGTATGTCTTAGTGTTACTCCCATCCAGTCCCTATAACTCCCAATAACGTGACGGTAAGTATGTCTTAGTGTTACTCCCATCCAGGCCCTATAACTCCCAATAACGTGACGGTAAGTATGTCTTAGTGTTACTCCCATCCAGTCCCTATAACTTCCAATAACGTGACGGTAAGTATGTCTTAGTGTTATTCCATCCAGACCCTATAACTCCCAATAACGTGACGGTAAGTATGTCTTAGTGTTACTCCCATCCAGACCCTATAACTTCCAATAACGTGACGGTAAGTATGTCTTAGTGTTACTCCCATCCAGGCCCTATAACTTCCAATAACGTGACGGTAAGTATGTCTTAGTGTTACTCCCATCCATACCGTATAACTCCCAATAACGTGACGGTAAGTATGTCTTAGTGTTACTCCCATCCAGGCCCTATAACTCCCAATAACGTGACGGTAAGTATGTCTTAGTGTTACTCCCATCCAGTCTTGTTAAATCTCTCTGTTAACCATGTTAATCTGGTCCTCGATGGGATAAATGGGGGTCGTTTGTTATGGAGTCGTTTGTACCAGACGGCCTCGGATACACAAGCACCTCAAGATTAATATATATATACATATATATATATATATATATATATATATATATATATATATTCATAGCAGGACGCAGACATTGTTTGTGCAGAAGCGCTCACCATGGAGATCCCTCAATCTGAACTTCCGTTCCCTTGTCCCTCCTTAAACCCCAACAAAGGGGAAGTCTTGGTGTATCTGAGAATCTGAGTTACTTCCCTAAATAAAAAGGGAAGATGCCCAGAGATTGAATATCCTCAGCCCCCCTCCCCCCCCCCCCAACCCTCCTGACCGTACTGGGGAAAAAGTTCATTTTCAGTACCTGGGAAGCTTGCGACAATACCTCCCCCGTTAACTTGCTCTACTGGGCAATAGGCCGACCCCATACACGTCCGTATCTACTTATTTGTATGTATGTATATCTTTATTTATATAGCGCCTGTATCTATGTACATAGCGCGTCACAGCATTAATACACGTGATATAATAATATAATATGGGAATAAGAGCTTCAGACATAAAAGTAACATAAGGAGAAAGAGTCCCTGCCCCGAAGAGCTTACAATTTAAGTGGTAAGAAGGGAGAACGTACAGAGACAGTAGGAGGGCGGGTAAGTGCGTCTGCAGGGGGCCAAGATCGGTGCATGAGATGTATAGTATCAGCCACGGAGCTGCTCATTTGCTTCGCTAAAGAGGTGGCTTCTAACTAAGATGAGTCTTCAAGGTGGCGGGGGAGGGTGCTGGTTGGATATTGAGGAGAGAGGGAGTAGGGGGCATGAGACCTTATATTGGACCAACAAGTACTCGATACGTTACACGCTTTCCAACCTATCAGGGTCAGGGTTACCCGATGAAGGACCCGAGAGGTTGGAAAGTGTGTAACATATCAACCACTTGTTGGTCCAATAAAAGGCATCATACCCCGTTCTCCCTCTCCCTCCTGTGTTACTACATGGGAGAAATAACCAACCCGGCGCCCCCACCCTTCTCTGCAAGACATACTACAGGGAAGAATAATCAAAAGAAGTGTATAGTACATAAACGTAACACTGGGGGGATAAACGTCTCTGCCCCAAAGGGCTTGCAATCTAACGGGTGTGTTGGGAGACATACTGAGACAGGAGGTGCGTGGAGGTGCACATGTTGTAGGACACGGGTAAGAGAGTGCGTGTGTATGCCGTGTGTCATGGGGTGACCGTGTACCCCCGTGGGAATGCTGCCGTGTAACGATGACTTCTCACCTGGTGAGAGGAAGAGAGTTCCAGAGCTAAAGGGACGGGGAGAAGACGGGCTTGGGTAGAAGGGGGGCGGGGGGGAGGTGTAGGTTTGGTGGTCTTTGCTGCTATCGTCTCTGGCTGCCACTGTCCCAATTAGATTGTAAGCTCTTCAGCACAAGGATTCATTTGGGGGTCGGGTTAGAGTCAGTGTAAGTGCTGACAGCTTGGTGTGCGGCAGGAGAGGGTCCTGCGGATGTATTTGTGTGAAGAGCTTTTCCGGTCACAAACATCATTGTGAAATGTTCTCTAGCAGTGAAAGAGGGAAGTATGTATGTGTGTATATATACATGAGCGCTAAAGGCCATGTATGTACATACTGTGCTATATGTATGCACACACAGCTGTCTCTCACACATACTAATACTCCTTATTTTTCCATCCCTATACACCAATAGGGACCACATAGTATCCACACACACTTTTAGTTGTGCTACAATCTCTCACATTTCCACACCCACACCATTTATATCCACTCCCACTCCACACACACTTTTAGTTGTGCTACAAACTCTCACATTTCCACACCCACCCACACCATTTATATCCCCTCTCACTCCACACACACCTTGTGTAGAGCACTGTATATACTGTGGGCTCTCCATTTTTATTCACACTGATACACATACACACTCTTTCTTCACTTGCTTTCAGTTACCCTTTGACACCTCCAGCCATAAATCTCATCCACACCGGGGGAAGGACCAACACAGATAACATTCCAAGAGACACTGTTTTTAAGTAATCCTTGCTTCATTCATTGTAACATCGCCGGAAGAAGAGATCAGTGTATCTCGAAAGCTCACACAAATAAAAGCATTTCGTTAGCCACAGAACGGTATCATCTATTTATTTTTTGATTATTGAAGCTCGGCTAACACGGTACTGATACCTCTACATGTATATATATATATATATTTATATATATATATATATATATGTATGTATGTATGTGTGTATATATATGTATGTGTGTTTATATATATATATATATATATATCTATGTATGTGTATATATATGTATGTGTATATATATATATATATATATATAATCAAAAAATAAATAGATGATAGCGTTCTGTGACTAACGAAATGCTTTTATTTGTGTGAGCTTTCGAGATACACTGATCTCTTCTTCCACCGATGTTACAATGAATGCAGCAAGCAAAAGCTGTACTATAAACAGTGTCTATTGGAATGTTATCTGTGCTGGTCCTTCCCCCGGTGTGGATGTGTTTTATGGCTGGAGGTGTCAAAAGATTCCTGAAAGCAAGTGATGATAGAGTGTGTATGTGTATCAGTGTGAATTAACATGAATGGAGAGCCCACAGTATATACAGTGCTTTACAAAAGGTGTGTGTGGAGTGGGAGCGGATATAAATGGTGTGGGTGGGTGTGGAAATGTGAGCGTTAGTAGCATAACTAAAAGTGTGTGTGGATACTATGTGGTCCCTATTGGTGTATAGGGATGGAAAAACAAGGAGTATAAGTATGTGTGAGAGACAGCTGTGTGTGCATACATATAGCACAGTATGTACAGACATGGCCTATAGCGCTCATGGGAAGAGAGTTCACTTGTGTCAGTAATGACTCATAAAATTTCGATCTCTGTTTAGGCCACTGCTAAGTGTCCCGAACATTTGCATAAATTTGTATTCATGCAACCGTCTCTCTTTCGGTGTCTTAAGATTACCTTTGAGTATGGCAACCCTCAGATGGTTCATCTTATGGCCAGAGTCAGAGAAATGTTCGCCACCAGGACTGTCTCTTGTTCCGCGTGTGATGCTGTGGCGGTGCAGGTTCATTCTCTTGTTTAGCCCCTGCCCTGTCTCACCTATGTAGTAGCAGCCCCCTGGGCATTTCATGCACATGATGAGGTACACGACATTGCTGGAGGAACAGGTGAACCTTCCTCTGATTTTGTATTCCCGATTCCTGTGTGGTATTTGTATTGTATCCGCTGTGTAGAGCATTGCGCAGGTTTTGCATCTTGGGTCCTGGCATGGTTTTGTCCCGCATTCAGTTGTACTGCTGAATACTTTACTCCTCACCATAATATTCTTGAGATTATGGGGTTGTCTGTATGATAATAAGGGTGCTTCAGGGAAGACCTGTTGCAGTCTTGTATCTTCCTGGAGGATGGGTTGTAGTTTCCTGGCGATCTTGCGTAGGGCTCCTAGGTGTGGGTTATATGTGACCACCAAAGGTACCCTATCGCTTGTCTCCTTCTGTTTGTATTCAAGGAGATCAATTCTTGGTATTCTGGTGGCTTTGTGAATTTGCTGGTCTACAATTCTGTGGTTGTACCCACGGTTTATAAAGTCTGATCTCAAGGTTTTAATCCGCTGGTCTCTGTCTGCTGTGTCGGAGCATATCCGGTTGTATCGTATGGCTTGACTGTAGATGGTTGCATGTTTGGTGTGTGTCGGGTGGAAGCTGTTGTCCCTCAAATAGCTGGCTCTGTCTGTAGGTTTGCGGTATACAGAAGTCTGTAGTTGGTTGTTCTTTATAGTAATGGTGGTGTCTAGGAAATGTACTTCATCCGGAGAATGGGTGAGTTTGAGGTTGATGGTCGGGTGGAACGTATTGAAGTTGTCATAGAACTGTAGGAGGTCCTGTTCGCCAGAGGTCCAAATCAGGAGGATGTCATCGATGTAGCGAAGGTATGTAAGGGGTTTCAAGTGACAGGTGGAAAGAAAGTCACTTTCCAGTTTAGCGCAGAACAGATTGGCATACTGTGGCGCCATCCGAGTATCCATAGCGGTCCCGGTTGTCTGGAGGTATGTGTCATTTCCAAATGTGAAGTAGTTATGGGTCAGAATAAATTCGATGCATTTAGTCACTATCTCTGTGAGTGGCTCCTGCGGTCCCAGAAAGTATCTGCAGGCTGAAATCCCATCCTCGTGGGGGATGTTTGTGTAAAGTGACTCTACATACATAGTTGCTAGTAGTGTTCCTGTTGGAACTAACTCTCACATTTCCACACCCACCCACACCATTTATATCCGCTCCCACTCCACACACACCTTTTGTAAAGCACTGTATATACTGTGGGCTCTCCATTCATGTTAATTCACACTGATACACATACACACTCTTTCATCACTTGCTTTCAGGAACCTTTTGACACCTCCAGCCATAAAACACATCCACACCGGGGGAAGGACCAGCACAGATAACATTCCAATAGACACTGTTTATAGTACAGCTTTTGCTTGCTTCATTCATTGTAACATCGGTGGAAGAAGAGATCAGTGTATCTCGAAAGCTCACACAAATAAAAGCATTTCGTTAGTCACAGAACGGTATAGTTAAGTTATGGTGAGTAAAAAAAGTGACAAAAACCCTCCACAGCAAATATGCAAATGTAAATACAACTGTATGCTCATCTGCATGTCTTAGGCAGGTCTGCAACCCCGCCTTTCACCATTATCACCCAGCACACAGCACTTTCACTGCAGCAAGAGATTCTGGGGAATGACATGCAAATGAGCACACAGTGCCACCTTTTGCTTCAAAAACCATTTTTAACATGGTTCCCTATAGGCTTAAGCTTGCTGCATGGTCACAGCTTTGAGCACAGCCAGGGTTAAGGTGCATACCCAGAAAACCCACCCACAGACAGCTTTTTTTTTTTTTTTTTTCACCCTCCCAAGAGGGTTGGGGGGTACCCTCCCCTCTCCTTCATCAGATCCCAATCCACTTCAGTGGTTCGGGTGCATGCCCTTGGTCTGTCCAACCGAAGTCAGAGCCGCCCTCGGAACGGGTTCCCTGAAGATCTCAGCCCGAAAGCCTAGGTCTCCAGGGACATTGATGCCTTCCTCCGTTAGGATTCAGGACATCCGTCTCTTTCTCCCTCTGGCCCGAGGCCCGCAAGGGAGTTCGCGTCATCTCCCCTCTTTCGAGGGTTGTGCGGGTGCACCCCAGCCCCGAAGGGCTGGTTGTTCGAATGCCATCCCCCCTTAGCCCGAAGGCTCAGGGGTTCTGTGGTCCGGGGCCTGGACACCACCTCTCAACGAGCTAGAGGGCCAAATGCTTGCCACAGACCTTTCCTACTGAAGCCCCAGATAGGATGGTACTGCATTTGGTCATAGCTGTGCAGGCCGAGAGGAGCACTCATATCGCCTTGATCTTAGCCAAAAGGCCGAGAAGCGATCCACCCACAGACAGCTTTTTTTGTTTTGAAAATTCTTTTATTATGCAGCGAATCTTTACAACAAGATTATAACAGTACATAAATCATTTTCCAAACGAAAAAAAAAACCGCGACGTAAACAACGGCGCAGTGCATATCCCACACATCTCACTTACATTTTTATTAATGGTTTCCCCAAAAGTAAAAAAACTGTGATGAACACAGCGGTGCAGTGCATTTATACGTATGCACCGCACCACAGGCATGACATATCATACACACATTATCTCTAACTTTATTGCACAGAAAAACTTTTGGGACGGGGGAGTAAGGGGGAGTAGGGGGGGAGGGGGGTGTTTAGTCCTCCTCCTCAGGACCGTCAAAGATGGAATAGTCCTTGAGCAGGCTGTGGAGCAGCCTGCGACAGTCAGGTACCGACATCCTCTTCTTCCCCTTGGTCAAACGTTCCCTGGCGAATAGTAAAACGTCTTTGAAACAGCACATTAGACGCCAACCGGCTTCTGTGTGTGTTCCTGTGGAAAGTCCGTGGAACACCGAGTAGTACGTGACGCACTTCCTCGGTATACAATCGTTTAAGTCAGTGTCCAGCGCACACAGCAAGGCCTGCGCAAAGGGGCAGTTCCAGAAGAGGTGTATGATGCTTTCCTCCACTGGGTTGCACCTGGGGCAGTGCCTCACGAGGCTGAGTTTGCTCTGGTACTTGTCCGCATTCACGGGGAGTCCCCCGTGTATGGCCTGCCAAGCAATGTCTTTGTGTTTGTTCATTAGTCTTTTCGATGCCACATTCCTCCACACCGTTCCAAAGGTGTTGGGGTGGAGACCTGGGACCGATTCCATGATGTCTTTAGCCCTGATCATTTTGTAGATGACCTTGGGCGTCCACAGGTCTGGTTTTACTCCCTCCAGATTGTTCTGCCTCACGAACTTCTTCACGTCCTTGTAGAACCAGGGCGTGCGCCAGCTGTAAGGGATGGAGCTGTCCCACTTGTCCCACCCCAGTGCTCTCCAGAGCGGCAGGAGTAGGAGGCGGGACATGGAGTAGCCAGAGGAGTCTTTGTCGCAGTCTCTCAGGGTGATCCGCACGCAGTTGCTTACAAAGAAGGCGCGCAGCATAGTGGGGATGTCGGGGATTCCTCTGCCCCCCTTGTGCGGCTCCTTGTACATCACCTCGCACTTGCCCCTCTCAAGCTTGGCCCCCCAGACAAAGCGGAACACTGCCATGGAGATTTCCCGGCAGGTTCTGGCCGAAGGCGGGTGTGCCTGGGCCACGTACTGCAGGACAGGAAGGATCTCGTTCAGCAGCACCAGCTTTTTCCCCTCAATGGTGAAGGGTCTGAGGCGCCACAATCCGATCTTCTGCTTCACCTTGTTCAGCCTCTTGTTCCAGCTCTTCAGGGCAGCGCCCTCGCTCCCCACACCAAACCAGACGCCAAGGATTTGGATGAGGCCTGCTCTGATGGGGAAGGGGAGGGGGTCGGCAGCCAGGTTCCAAAGCCCAAATAGCTTGGTCTCTGACTTCCCGCAGTTGACTTTTGCTCCTGAAGCTTTCCCGAAATCCTCACACGTCTGGACCAGCGTCTTCACCGACCGGCTATCTGCGCAGAAGATGGTGACGTCATCCATGTAGAGCGAGCACTTCACTTCGCGTCTCTGGGGTCCTGGCACGATGATCCCTCTGATCTCTGCGTCTCGTCTGATGCACTGGGCGAAGAGCTCTATACAACAGACAAAAAGGAGAGGTGAAAGAGGGCAGCCCTGCCTAACCCCTGAGAGGACAGGGAAGGGGTTAGTCTTCCATCCGTTCACGATTGCCACACTGCAAATGTCAAGGTACATCAGGTTAACATAAGAACAGAACATCTCCCCCATCCCATACTCACGCAGCACCCTGCCCATGAAATCATGGGAGACACGGTCAAAGGCCTTCTCCTGATCAAGGGTTACCAGGGCCGCATGTGACCTTTATGGGTCTCATCAGTGTGGGGTTGGTAAACTGGGTATGCAGAGAAGCTAAAGGATGGGGTTTACCATACTGAGTTAAGTTATGGTGAGTAAAAAAGTGACAAAAACCCTCCACAGCAAAGCAAATATGCAAATGTAAATACAACTGTATGCTCATCTGCATGTCTTAGGCAGGTCTGCAACCCCACCTTTCACCATTATCACCCAGCACACAACACTTCCACTGCAGGTTTTTGTCACTTTTTTTACTCACCATAACTTAACTCAGTATGGTATACCCCATCCTTTAGCTTCTCTGCATACCCAGTTTACCAACCCCACACTGATGAGACCCATAAAGGTCAAAACAGCTGTGTAGCGGATCGCTTCTCGGCCTTTTGGCTAAGATCAAGGCGAGATGAGTGCTCCTCTCGACCTGCACAGCTATGACCAAATGCAGTACTATCCTACATGGGGCTCCAGTAGGAAAGGTCTGTGGCAAGCATTTGGCCCTCTAGCTCGTTGAGAGGTGGTGTCCAGGCCCCGGACCACAGAACCCCTTAGCCTTCGGGCTAAGGGGGGATGGCATTCGAACAACCCTCGAAAGAGGGGATATGATGTGAACTCCATTGCGGGCCTCGGGCCAGAGGGAGGAAGAGACGGATGTCCTGAATCCTAACGGAGGAAGGCATCAATGTCCCTGGAGACCTAGGCTTTCGGGCTGAAACCTCCAGGGAAACTGGGCACTGAGGGCGGGTCTGACTTCAGTTGGACAGTTCAAGGGCAAGCTCCCTATCCACTGAAGTGGACTGGGATCCGATGAGCGAGAGGGTGTACCCTCTCGTGAGGAAAAAAAAAAAAAAAAGCTGTGTAGCGGAGACTGTGTCCCCTTGGCCTTGAGTCATCGTCCCTTCGGGGACTAAAGACTCCTGCTGCTTTTGGGGGGGCATGCCATCTCGAGCTAAGAGGAGTGATCCTGAGCGAGCGGTTCTAAGCGAGCAGATGCGGAAGTGAGGGGCCGGCGCCTTTGCCTGGTGGGATCGCCCGAAAGGGCTTAACCCACCTGCTGCAATTAGGGTGCCGCACCTGAGCTTATTCAAGGCGGACGATGGCTTTCTGTGGGATGAGGAATACAGTCCAGTTCCTGGTCGAGGAAGCCGAGAGAGACCGCGTGAGACTGCAACATGTGGTGGAGAAAGTCCTTGGAGAGATGCTGGAGCTGGACGAGACGAAGGTGTACTGCCTCCAAGACTTCCCGAGGCAGGGCATTTATGACCTGACCCTGAATACAGATGCAGATTGCTGGAACATCTATGAAATGTGCCGTGAGAGGAAAGAGGATCCAAGGCTGTTGGGAATCAGCGTGGCCCTGAGTTTTATGCTGAAGGACAAGCTGCTTATTGTACACATGTATAACCCTTTTGTACAGAAGGAAGACATAGTGTGTTTCCTTAGGAGATATTGTTTTCTGGTAAGGGGAGGAGAAATGTTAAGAAATGCTTATGGCTTTTTTAACGGAAAATAGCGTTTTTGGTTGTGTTTTAAGCCTGAACCAGAAGGAGGAGGAGGAGTAATGCAACCGCCTGCAAGTTTTGCCATTGGTGGGGAAAGGGGCTTCTTAAACTACCCTGGTCAGCCTGTTTATTGCAGGAATTGTCACAAATATGGACATACCAAGGAGGAGTGTGACAAAGTTGGGACTGTATGCCGCAATTGTGGAGAAGGACACACAGCAATGGCTTGTCGAGTCCCAAAAAAGTGCGACTTGTGTGGGGAACGTGGACATTTTGCACGGCAGTGCACAAAAAGAAAATCTTACGCCCAAGCGGCAAGGGGTAGTGAGCCTGGAGATACTGCAGAGTTTGTTGGACTGATCTTTGGGAAGGGACAGACGGAAGAGGGAAGGATGGACTTACAGGAGGGGGGGGGATCTCAGAAGTGGAGGAAACCCCTGAGTTTCTACAAGGAGAAACTTCAGGAGAAGAAATTGAAGAAACTTTGGCGGGTTTTACAAGCGATATCTTGGAGAAAAAAGAGGAAGATCTCTTCCTGGACACCTTGGCCCAGAAACCGGAGGTGGGGGGATGTATTGGAGATGGGAGCAGTCCATCAGAAAGATGCGGGGGAGGGGGAAATACGGTCATTGAGTGTGGTGGAACCTAGCTGGGCGGAAAGTATGGAGTTTAAAGATGCACAGAGGGTGAGGGAAGGTCCCCAAGATGTCTTGGAGGAGGAAATGGAAATAGGAGGGAAAAAAGCTCAAAAGCTTAAAAATCTGCAAGGGATAGAAACAAAGGAAGATAAGGATAGCCAGAGTAAAGTGGAGCCTAGAGAGGAAAGTGTAGAGGGTAAAGTTGGAAAAGTATCAGGGAAAGTAACCCTAAAAGAGAAAATGGAACATTTTGAGGACGCAGTGGGAGATGTTCTATTTTGGGTGGGTATTTTTCGGAAGCAGCATGGGGGGAGTAGTGAGGAACAGATAATAGAAAGATTAGAAAAAATGATGCACCAAAGAAAACAGCTGACAAAAGAGCAATATGAAGAACTAAAAAAGGAGCATGTGCAGTGGTTAAAATAAAAGAGGCTAGGGGAGAGGTGAGGGAGTAGGAGAGTAGCGAGAGCAATAGCTCGTCCCCACATAAAAAACAGATAAGCGTGGAGGGAACTAAAATACAGAGAAGTGTAAGCGGAGTAAGTGGGAGCGAAAGTGAAGAAAAGGCAGGCCAGAAAGGGATTGCACAGGCAAAAGAGGCAAATTCAGCGGGAGATAGAAAGGGAAGGAGCACCCAGGGAAAAGATGAAGTAGGGCTCACAAAGGAAGAGGTTTTGCACAAACGACTAGGGTGGAAATTCGGGCACAAATATTGGGATGTGAAAACTGTAAGGGACGCGTATGAAAGTGATGTGAGGCATGGACACCAGGTAGAGAAAAGTAAGAGAGGTTTGAAACGTATGGAGGAAGAATTAAGAAAGATGGTCACAGAACTAGAGAGCGGAGAAAAGGCGTTGAGTTTGTAAGGTTTGGGTTGTAAGAATGAGATGAAAGAATCTTGAAGTGTAGGATTCTTATCTTTGTAAAATGTTTGGTTATAGGTCTTTTTGAAAAGTTATTTGTTTTCTGTAAATATGTAAAACGTTAATAAATATTAAAAAAAAAAAAAAAAAACAGCTGTCTGTGGGTGGGTTTTCTGGGTATGCACCTTAACCCTGGCTGTGCTCAGTGTGACCATGCAGCAAGCTTAAGCCTATAGGGAACCATGTTAAAAATGGTTTTTGAAGCAAAAAGTGGCACTGTGTGCTCATTTGCATGTCATTCCCCAGAATCCCTTGCTGCAGTGGAAGTGCTGTGTGCTGGGTGATAATGGTGAAAGGTGGGGTTGCAGACCTGCCTAAGACATGCAGATGAGCATACAGTTGTATTTACATTTATTTATATATATATATATATATATATATATATATATATATATAATCAAAAAATAAATAGATGATACCGTTCTGTGGCTAACGAAATGCTTTTATTTGTGCGAGCTTTCGAGATACACTGATCTATACTATAAACAGTGTCTCTTGGAATGTTATCTGTGCTGGTCCTTCCCCCGGTGTGGATGTGTTTTATGGCTGGAGGTGTCAAAAGGTTCCTGAAAGCAAGTGATGAAAGAGTGTGTAGGTGTATCAGTGTGAATTAACATGAATGGAGAGCCCACAGTATATACAGTGCCTTACAAAAGGTGTGTGTGTAGTGGGAGCGGATATAAATGGTGTGGGTGGGTGTGGAAATGTATAGCTTTTGCTTGCTTTATTCATTGTAACATCGCCGGAAGAAGAGATCAGTGTATAACGAATGCTCGCACAAATAAAAGCATTTCGTTAGCCACAGAACGGTATCATCTATTTATTTTTTGATTATTGAAGCTCGGCTAACACGGTACTGATACCTCTACATATATATATAGTGATAAAGATAATGCAATGCTGGTGGGGAAGGTGTTAAGGAGCTGATTGCTGTCATTTTATTGCAATTCCAGAATATGTTGGGTCCGACTCTTTACATTATTTAGGATTGCCTCTTCTCTCGGAGCCAGGACTCTGCCTGGGCTGGAATTTAACCCCCCAAGGAATAACCAGCTAATTATCTGGTGCCGAAGGGCCAGGCAATGCCCCAGGGAACGTCCCCCCCCCTGCACCAAGGAGGGCTCCATCTTCCACATTGCCATGATGCATATTCTCAGTCCCGTCACTGTCCTGTGTCCCCAATCCCCCATCTCACAGTCACTGTCCTGTGCCCTGTGTCCCCAATGCCCCATCTCAGTCACTGTCCTGTGCCCTGTGTCCCCAATCCCCCATCTCACAGTCACTGTCCTGTGCCCCGTGTCCCCAATGCCCCATCACAGTCACTGTCCTGTGCCCCGTGTCCCCAATCCCCCATCTCACAGTCACTGTCCTGTGCCCCGTGTCCCCAATGCCCCATCACAGTCACTGTCCTGTGCCCCGTGTCCCCAATCCCCCATCTCACAGTCACTGTCCTGTGCCCTGTGTCCCTAATGCCTCATCTCACAGTCACTGTCCTGTGCCCTGTGTCCCCAATCCCCATCTCACAGTCACTGTCCTGTGCCCCGTGTCCCCAATCCCCATCTCACAGTCACTGTCCTGTGCCCCGTGTGCCCAATCCCCCATCTCAGTCACTGTCCTGTGCCCTGTGTCCCCAATCCCCCATCTCAGTCCCTGTCCTGTGCCCCGTGTCCCCAATCTCACAGTCACTGTCCTGTGCCCCGTGTCCCCAATGCCCCATCTCACAGTCACTGTCCGGTGCCCCATGTCCCCAATCCCCATCACACAGTCACTGTCCGGTGCCCCATGTCCCCAATGCCCCATCTCACAGTCACTGTCCGGTGCCCCATGTCCCCAATCCCCATCACACAGTCACTGTCCTGTGCCCTGTGTCCCCAATCCCCCATCTCAGTCACTGTCCTGTGCCCCGTGTCCCCAATCCCCCATCTCACAGTCACTGTCCTGTGCCCCGTGTTCCCAATGCCGCATCTCAGTCACTGTCCTGTGCCCTGTGTCCCCAATCCCCCATCTCACAGTCACTGTCCTGTGCCCCGTATCCCCAATGCCTCATCTCAGTCACTGTCCTGTGCCCCGTGTCCCCAATCCCCATCACACAGTCACTGTCCTGTGCCCTGTGTCCCCAATCCCCCATCTCAGTCACTGTCCTGTGCCCCATGTCCCCAATCCCCATCACACAGTCACTGTCCTGTGCCCTGTGTCCCCAATCCCCCATCTCAGTCACTGTCCTGTGCCCCGTGTCCCCAATCCCCCATCTCACAGTCACTGTCCTGTGCCCCGTGTCCCCAATCCCCAATCTCACAGTCACTGTCCTGTGCCCCGTGTCCCCAATCCCCAATCTCACAGTCACTGTCCTGTGCCCCGTGTCCCCAATCCCCAATCTCACAGTCACTGTCCTGTGCCCCGTGTTCCCAATGCCGCATCACAGTCACTGTCCTGTGCCCCGTGTTCCCAATCCCCCATCTCAGTCACTGTCCTGTGCCCCGTGTTCCCAATCCCCCATCTCAGTCACTGTCCTGTGCCCCGTGTCCCCAATCCCCCATCTCACAGTCACTGTCCTGTGCCCTGTGTCCCTAATGCCTCATCTCACAGTCACTGTCCTGTGCCCTGTGTCCCCAATCCCCATCTCACAGTCACTGTCCTGTGCCCCGTGTCCCCAATCCCCATCTCACAGTCACTGTCCTGTGCCCCGTGTGCCCAATCCCCCATCTCAGTCACTGTCCTGTGCCCTGTGTCCCCAATCCCCCATCTCAGTCCCTGTCCTGTGCCCCGTGTCCCCAATCTCACAGTCACTGTCCTGTGCCCCGTGTCCCCAATGCCCCATCTCACAGTCACTGTCCGGTGCCCCATGTCCCCAATCCCCATCACACAGTCACTGTCCGGTGCCCCATGTCCCCAATGCCCCATCTCACAGTCACTGTCCGGTGCCCCATGTCCCCAATCCCCCATCTCAGTCACTGTCCTGTGCCCTGTGTCCCCAATCCCCCATCTCAGTCACTGTCCTGTGCCCCGTGTCCCCAATCCCCCATCTCAGTCACTGTCCTGTGCCCCGTGTCCCCAATCCCCCATCTCACAGTCACTGTCCTGTGCCCCGTGTTCCCCAATCCCCCATCTCACAGTCACTGTCCTGTGCCCCGTGTCCCCAATCCCCCATCTCACAGTCACTGTCCTGTGCCCCGTATCCCCAATGCCTCATCTCAGTCACTGTCCTGTGCCCCGTGTCCCCAATCCCCATCACACAGTCACTGTCCTGTGCCCTGTGTCCCCAATCCCCCATCTCAGTCACTGTCCTGTGCCCCATGTCCCCAATCCCCATCACACAGTCACTGTCCTGTGCCCTGTGTTCCCAATCCCCCATCTCACAGTCACTGTCCTGTGCCCCGTGTTCCCAATCCCCCATCTCACAGTCACTGTCCTGTGCCCCGTGTCCCCAATCCCCCATCTCACAGTCACTGTCCTGTGCCCCGTGTCCCCAATCCCCCATCTCACAGTCACTGTCCTGTGCCCCGTGTCCCCAATCCCCCATCTCACAGTCACTGTCCTGTGCCCCGTGTCCCCAATCCCCATCTCAGTCACTGTCCTGTGCCCCGTGTCCCCAATCCCCCATCTCACAGTCACTGTCCTGTGCCCAGTGTCCCCAATCCCCCATCTCACAGTCACTGTCCTGTGCCCCGTGTCCCCAATCCCCCATCTCACAGTCACTGTCCTGTGCCCCGTGTCCCCAATCTCACAGTCACTGTCCTGTGCCCCGTGTCCCCAATCCCCCATCTCAGTCACTGTCCTGTGTCCCCAATCCCCATCTCACAGTCACTGTCCTGTGCCCCGTGTCCCCAATATCCAATCTCACAGTCACTGTCCTGTGCCCCGTGTCCCCAATCCCCCATCTCACAATCACTGTCCTGTGCCCTGTGTCCCCAATGCCCCATCTCAGTCACTGTCCTGTGCCCTGTGTCCCCAATCCCCCATCTCAGAGTCACTGTCCTGTGCCCTGTGTCCCCAATCCCCCATCTCAGTCACTGTCCTGTGCCCCGTGTCCCCAATCCCCCATCTCACAGTCACTGTCCTGTGCCCCGTGTCCCCAATCCCCCATCTCACAGTCACTGTCCTGTGCCCCGTGTCCCCAATCTCACAGTCACTGTCCTGTGCCCCGTGTCCCCAATCCCCCATCTCAGTCACTGTCCTGTGCCCTGTGTCCCCAATCCCCCATCTCACAGTCACTGTCCTGTGCCCCGTGTTCCCAATCCCCCATCTCAGTCACTGTCCTGTGCCCCGTGTCCCCAATCCCCCATCTCACAGTCACTGTCCTGTGCCCAGTGTCCCCAATCCCCCATCTCACAGTCACTGTCCTGTGCCCTGTGTCCCCAATGCCCCATCTCAGTCACTGTCCTGTGCCCCGTGTCCCCAATGCCCCATCTCACAATCACTGTCCTGTGCCCCGTGTCCCCAATGCCCCATCTTATAGTCACTGTCCTGTGCCCGTGTCCCCAATGCCCTATCTCATCGTCACTGTCCTGTGCCCAATGCCTCCTCCTCACTGTCCTGTGCCCCAGTGCGCTTTCTCCGTCCTCCTGTCTCAGTCACATGGGCGCGTTCTCCTTCTGACCGGCCTTTCATTGGCTCTGTCTTACCTCCTGTGTTCCTTTTCTGCACAAAGTCCCTTTGTGTCGGTCACACTGTCCCCTCTCTGTCCTGTCTCTGTACCTTCTCTGTCCCAAGCCTACCCGTGATTGTCCCCTGTCTCTGTTATGGTCCCTTCTCATACACCCCCTACTATGGTCTCCTTTCTATTCTCTGTCCTATCTCTGTTCCTGTCTCTTTGTCACTGTCCTTTATTTGTGTCCCAACTGTGTCCCAAATACTCGTTGTTCTATAGTAGACGAGGTTGAAAAAAGACACAACATACGTTTCAGGACAAGCAGTCCCTTCCCACAGGAGGTGTTTGGTCTGAGAAAGGGACTGCTTGTCCTGAAACGTTACCATTGTTAGCTCTGATGCATTAATACATTTGAAATCATTTGATTCCACTACACTTTGTGTGCCTCTTCCTTTCTCCTATCTTGCTATTACTTTGGATCCAGCTTTGGGACGCCAGGATCAACGGAAGGTGAGCGCCAAATGTAAACTCTGTGAAAAACTTTTTCTTCAAAGCAGTGGTGTGCCACCTATAATCTCCTCTGTATTGGTGTGTGTCCATCTGTGGAATTTAGACGACAGATACTTGTGAGTATCCAATGTATCTGTCACTGTCTCCTAACTCTGTCCTACTTCTGTCCCATCATCCCCTTTCGCAGCCCTTCATCTCAGTCACCCTTTGCCCTCTGTCCGTGCCCTGTCTCTGTGCCTCTGCCTGTGCCCCTCTCTCCGTGCCGTCTCTGTGCCCCTCTCTCTGTGCCGTCTCTGTGCCCCTTTCTCTGTGCTCCTCTCTCCATGCCCTGTTTCTGTGCCTCTCACTCTGTGCCCTGTCTCTCTGTGCCCCTCTCTCTGTGCCCCTCTCTGTGCCCCTCTCTCTGTGCCCTGTCTCTGTGTCCCTCTCTGTCTCTGTACTCTGTCTCTGTGCCCCTCTCTCTGTGCCCTGTCTCTGTACTCTCTCTCCGTGCCCTCTCTCTGTGCCCCTCTCTCCGTACTCTGTCTCTGTGCCCTGTCTCTGTACTCTGTCTCTGTGCCCCTCTCTTTGTACTCTCTCTCTGTGCCCCTCTCTCTGTGCCCTGTCTCTGTACTCTCTCTCTGTGCCCCTCTCTTTGTACTCTCTCTCTCTGTGCCCTGTCTCTGTACTCTCTATCTGTGCCCCTCTCTCTGTGCCCTCTCTCTGTACTCTCTCTCTGTGCCCTGTCTCTGTGCCCCTCTCTCTGTACTCTCTCTCTGTACTCTCTCTCCGTGCCCTCTCTCTGTGCCCCTCTCTGTACTCTCTCTCTCTCTGTGCCCTCTGTCCATGCCCTCTCTCAGGGAGGTGCCCAAGCCTGGGGAGTCGGCCCCAGCATCCACCGCCATCACTTTAACTGTCCCAGTTGTCCGCGTTGGGTTAACCTGCCGCCTGTTTGCCGGGATATCTGCCACGTGTGAGGAGTTCCGGGGGGGGGGGAGGGGACCGCGCGCAGGCCCAGTACCCGTTTCCAGGAGACAGCCGCTGCACATGGTTATGGTTTTCAATGCTCTTCATCACGGGCAGAGATGAAAGTCCTGCAGTTTCTACACTCAGGGATTTTCAAAGGGCCCGTTAGATATATTTGTGGTACAGACGCTATGTGCAGCGTAAACAAATCCCCAGCCTGTCCTCCTCTTACCCTGTATGCGCAGGGATGTCTTGTTAACCCCTTCACTGCTACCCCAGGCATATAGCACCCGGACGGATGCCCGTTTGACCCTTTCATTGCGTGGAGCTGCGAACGCGCCTACCTGGCAAACGCGTGATTAAGAGAGGCAGAGCTTCCAAAATGGGGCGGTCGCACACATAAGGGCTGCTGTGCCCCTAGGGGGCACATGCTGGCTTTCCTTCCCCCCTCCCCCCGCCATGATTTTTTTCGCACATTTCATTCTGCTACTTCTGTACGTGCCGGGCGGTTTGGCAATGACAACTTCGGAGCTACTAGAATAGGCCCCAAAGGGTCTTATTCTATATTGTCCAAAGAGGCCATTTTTAGTGGAAGTTGGATATATGGGTCAAACTGTCCGCTTTGGTCAATATAGAATGACCCCCTTACTAGGGTTGCCAGGCGGCTTCTCCAAAAATACTCGACACAATGGTGAAAGGTGCGCCGCACTCGAGACACACACACACAAACACGCTCCTCTCACCGCTCCATGCTGTTTCCTCCTCTCCTTGGCTCCAGCTCCAGGCTCCTGACACCTCCTTCTGATTGGCTGCATTGCCTAGCAGCAGCCAATCAAGATGAGGGAAGCTGCCTAGCACCCTAGCAACAGCCATGCCCAAGCCGGTCAGGTCACTATGTCCAGAGAGGTAATACCGGTATACACATACACGCCCAGAGAGGTAATACCGGTATACACATACACGCCCAGAGAGGTAATACCGGTATACACATACACGCCCAGAGAGGTAATACCGGTATACACACACACGCACGCCCAGAGAGGTAATACCGGTATACACATACACGCCCAGAGAGGTAATACCGGTATACACATACACGCCCAGAGAGGTAATACCGGTATACACATACACGCCCAGAGAGGTAATACGGGTATACATATACACGCCCAGAGAGGTAATACCGGTATACACATACACGCCCAGAGGTAATACCGGTATACATACACGCCCAGAGAGGTAATACCGGTATACACATACACGCCCAGAGAGGTAATACCGGTATACACAAACACGCCCAGAGGTAATACCGGTATACACATACACGCCCAGAGAGGTAATACCGGTATACACATACACGCCCAGAGAGGTAATACCGGTATACACATACACGCCCAGAGATAATACCGGTATACACATACACGCCCAGAGAGGTAATACCGGTATACACATACACGCCCAGAGAGGTAATACCGGTATACACATACATGTCCAGTATTACCTCTATTTTCTACTGGACAGACTGTCCAAATGCAGGACAGTCTGGTTAAATACTGGACACCTGGCGACCCTACCCTTACAGAGAGTAATGTTTTAGGGCTGGGCGGGATGGAGACAGCAACATTTTTGTTTCCCATTTTATTTCCGGCAAAGTCTAGTACGTCTAACAGCTTCCGCCTTACAATGAAAACCTTAATATCAGATACATACAGTATCTAATGTTCAGCTTAATGGGTGCAGCATGTCACTTACAAAGACCCTCTCATTAGGAAAGTCACAAAACAATTTGTAGACAAACACCAGTTTAGCGAAAAAAATGCTTTTCAATGCAATACGGGCTCAGGAAGAACGGGCATAGAAAAGACAGCGTGGACAAAAGAAATATATTGTCTAGAGACGTGTTAGCGGGACTCAGAGCATGTCAACCCTCAGGTCGTCTCATTTTCCTATGGCACATTCCGGTGAAATGTCCTCCCAAAGAAAAGGCCTGGCCAACTCTCCGAGGGCACTCGGACCTGCTGAGGGACACTTCTCACTCCTCTCTGCTGGGAACGTCACCACAAGCCTGGCCAACTCTCTGAGGGCACTCGGACCTGCTGAGGGACACTTCTCACTCCTCTCTGCTGGGAATGTCACCACAAGCCTGGCCAACTCTCCGAGTGCACTCAGACCTACCGAGGGACACTTCTCACTCCTCTTTGCTGGGAACGTCTGGCCAACTCTCCGAGGGCTCTCAGACCTGCCAAGGGACATTTCTCTCTCCTCTCTGCTGGGAACGTCACCACAAGCCTGGCCAAATCTCCTAGGGCACTCAGATCTGCTGAGGGACACTTCTCTCTCCTCTCTGCTGGGAACGTTACCACAAGCCTGGCCAACTCGCCAAGGGCACTCAGACCTGCCAAGGGACACTTCCCACTCCTCTCTGCTGGGAACGTCACCACAAGCCTAGCCAACTCGCCAAGGGCACTCAGACCTGCCAAGGGACACTTCTCACTCCTCTCTGCTGGGAACGTCACCACAAGCCTGGCCAACTCTCCGAGGGCTCTCAGACCTGCCAAGGGACACTTCTCACTCCTCTCTGCTGGGAACGTCACCACAAGCCTGGCCAACTCTCCGAGGGCTCTCAGACCTGCCAAGGGACATTTCTCTCTCCTCTCTGCTGGGAACGTCACCACAAGCCTGGCCAAATCTCCTAGGGCACTCAGATCTGCTGAGGGACACTTCTCTCTCCTCTCTGCTGGGAACGTTACCACAAGCCTGGCCAACTCGCCAAGAGCACTCAGACCTGCCAAGGGACACTTCCCACTCCTCTCTGCTGGGAACGTCACCACAAGCCTAGCCAACTCGCCAAGGGCACTCAGACCTGCCAAGGGACACTTCTCACTCCTCTCTGCTGGGAACGTCACCACAAGCCTGGCCAACTCTCTGAGGGCTCTCAGACCTGCCAAGGGACACTTCTCACTCCTCTCTGCTGGGAACGTCACCACAAGCCTGGCCAACTCTCCGAGGGCTCTCAGAGCTGCCATGGGACATTTCTCTCTCCTCTCTGCTGGGAACGTCACCACAAGCCTGGCCAACTCGCCAAGGGCACTCAGATCTGCCAAGGGACACTTCTCACTCCTCTCTGCTGGGAACGTCACCACAAGCCTGGCCAACTCTCCGAGGGCTCTCAGACCTGCCAAGGGACACTTCTCACTCCTCTCAGCTGGGAACATCACCACAAGCCTGGCCAACTCTCCAAGGGCACTCAGACCTGCTGAGGGACACTTCTCACTCCTCTCTGCTGGGAACGTCACCACAAGCCTGGCCAACTCTCTGAGGGCACTCAGATCTGCTGAGGGACACTTCTCTCTGCTCTCTGCTGGGAACGTCACCACAAGCCTGGCCAACTCTCTGAGGGCACTCGGACCTGCTGAGGGACACTTCTCACTCCTCTCTGCTGGGAACGTCACCACAAGCCTGGCCAACTCTCCGAGTGCACTCAGACCTGCCGAGGGACACTTCCCACTCCTCTCTGCTGGGAACGTCACCACAAGCCTGGCCAACTCACCAAGGGCTCTCAGACCTGCTGAGGGACACTTCTCTCTCCTCTCTGCTGGGAACGTCACCATAAGCCTGGCCAACTCGCCAAGGGCTCTCAGACCTGCCAAGGGACACTTCTCACTCCTCTCTGCTGGGAACGTCACCACAAGCCTGGCCAACTCTCCGATGGCACTCAGACCTGCTGAGGGACACTTCTCTCTCCTCTCTGCTGGGAACGTTAATGAGGTTTTTAGGGTAAAAAAGAAAAACACACACACACTTGGCGATGTTGTTTTTTAATTACTGTAGAATGAGCACTGGCGAGATTGAGAAACCAAACACATCCCAAAGGGGGGAGGGGGGCGGAGCTCCGATCACTTTCTATGATGCACTGAGTGTTTGTTGACTTTGCCGGAGTGCCAGACACTATGTAAACAAGCGCCCTACGGTTACTGCACATTCAGTTATTATTTTCCGCTCCTCAGGCCATAGTGGCCTCTGCCCCTCACCCTTTAACCCTTTCAGATACGGAGCAGTAGGGGGTGGCAAAGCCATTACATTATAAGCAAGTAATGCTTAATGGAGACGGTCCTACTCCGACTTGTTTCTTTTACAGGGTGGGAATTAGCCCCCCCCCCCCTAAGCCAAACAACACTATGTCCCAGAGAACTCCTAGTTCCCGAGATGCCGGGGTAAAGCTCCCTCGGGGAAACAAAATGGCTGCCAAATTCCAGTCCAATAGGAAGCTACAACATCATCAGTGGCGGCTTCCCATTGGATGGCCATTTCAATACCCTTTAAAAACCAGGAAGCAACACCAATAACTTCCCCAGTATCCCGGGAAGCGAGGGGTTCCCAGAGCTGCAAATAGTGCGGCTCAGCTGTGGAGGGCCCCCTGGTTCCAATCCGGGTAAACAAAATGGAGGTGAGTTAGGGGGGGATAGGGGGATTGCTGCTTTTTATGTTTGGGGAACCTCACGAGGGGTGACAAGGTTCAACTCTCGTGGCTCACGTTTTGCAGGTGCGGGTTATTCGCAGAACAAGGCGCTTTAATCCCGGCAAAGATACGGGTGTTTTTGTTTCCTACGACTGTCATTAATTACCCCAGTTAATCGACGGCCGAGCTGTTTACAGCGTAGGGCCGAAAATCAGAACACTTTAAGGAGCGACAAACTGCGCTTAGTCACTCTTGGGGTGATCGAAGACGCCAGGCAGTATTTCCAACAACAAAACCATTCCCATCTGCGAACAGGCCCCCAACGTACATATATTATCGGCGGTGGACAGGCACGGCACATGTGGGATTAATCAGTGTGCAGAAGTCACCCAACCGGCTGCCCGGTAGTACGGCTGCCACGGAGGGAAGTCTCCGGCACGGTGAGCGAGGATCCCAGCTGTGTTCTGTAGGTATGAGAGCTGCTTATTACAGCTGCCGCTGCGCCTCGCAGGTTAAAGATGCCTCTTGCGCTGTAATTAACCTGTCTGCGCAGTGTGTAATTGTAATCAGGTGACTACCTATTTAGACACAGGCGGAGGAGGCCAGATCACTTAAGGTTGTCCTTGTTTTAACCCTTTTGGGTTCCCGTGGCCTAGCTGTCCCGTCATCAGGCCTGGCTTGCCAAGGGGCACCACGGGATAGCTACCACGTCATGATGTCTGGCACGCCACTCACACTTCACCCCTTCACGCCATTCAACGTCAACTCCCCACTGAAAACTCACCCCGCCCGGCGAAGCGTTTAAATAACCCTGGGTGCCCCCTAACTGCGGTATCTCCTCATACGCTCTGTCCCAGGGGCGGCCGACTCCTGTCCGCAAGGGCCACCAGCAGGCCAGGTTTCCAGGATATCCCTGCTTCAGCATCAGTTGAAGACTGATTGAGCCACCTGTACTGAAGCAGGGATATCCTGGAAACCAGACCTGTTGGTGGCCCTTGAGGACTGGAGTTGGCCAATGACTGAGCCACTGATTGAGGCATCTGTGCTGAAGCAGGGATATCTGGCAAACCTCACCTCTTGGTGGCCCTTGAGGACTGGAGTTGGCCGTCCCCTGCACTCACATTTACTCCCACTGTTTCTGCCAGTCTCCCCGCCCGCCAATTAGAGTGTGAGCTCTTCGGGGCAGCGACGCCTTTCCGCCCTGTTACATTGATACCCCGATGCCCTTATCCCATCTGCATGATTCCATCGCCTGCATTGTAATGTGATGTGTATTACCTGATGTACGTTATATAAATAAATCTACACATGTATGTGTAAATGCTTCTCAATTTTGTGGGTAATTCCATCCAAATCCCAATTTTTTCTGCCAATTACCAACATGGACAACATTTCTCCTCCCCCCCCCCCAAAAAAAACTTGAAATTTATGGACATCTAAACAGTTTTAGTTTTAATCACCATCGCTGTATCCAGGAGACTCTGTGGCTCCCAGAATCCTTTGCCTGCTCCGCCCTCACCCAAGTGTGGGCAGTACCACCATCGTCCCGGAACGCAAGCTCCCCCCGATTCTCCCCGCCATGTCGCGCAGAAAGGATTTTAAGAGGGGTTCACATGTCCGATTGGAAGGGGCGAGATTCCTTTGCTGCCAGAGAGACCTGCGACGCATCGTGTAACAAAAGGGTTAAGCGTGAGAATCATTGTCGAAGACGCTACCCCCCCCCCCCCCACCCCCTCGCCAGAAACCGACATAGCACGAACATGACAGAATCAGCTGTCTAGTAATATGGCAGCAGTCGTAAATACTGCAAGGGATAGATCTTATCTCCGCAAGAACAATCGCTCCCAGGGCTATTGGCACACGTGAGAGAAAGAGAGGTCGTTCGGAGCTATGATTAAAGAAACGCACAGGGAACTCCAGCCTTGCCAAGTTTCGCTTGTTAAACATGCTCCTTAATTTATATGTTTCTCCTTTTCTCTTTTTTTTTTTTCCTTTTCTTTTCTTGCACTCTCACGGATGCTGAAATCCAGATGTTGACTCCTCGCCGGTCAGAGCGAGGGGGGACGGCGGCGGCAGAGCGTCGCAGAGCAAGCCGTTGTTTTAACGGATTTTTTTTTTTGTTTGATTGTTTGTTTCCGCCCGACTGCGTCGCGTTCTGCGGCCCAAATGCCAGCCCGGAAAAGTTTTATTATCTTTGCAAATGTGGGACCGGGAGCTGAACTGTGAACAGCTCGTAAAAATACCCCGCGCGTTCCGCAGGGACTTTTTAGGCCGCAATGTTTGAAGTACTCCTGCTCTTGTCCGTATTTTAATTCCCTGCGTATATGGCGCTATATAAAAAGCAATACAATACCCCTCTGAATAGAGGTGGGTGAATTTTTTATGGCGTATTTGGATCCACAGTGGATCGGACGGATCCTTTGGTCCACGGATTTCAACTGATCAATCTCAAAAAGGGCGAACCGCGTTTGGCGGATTTCTTCTTATTACCAATAATACACTCCGCGGATTCAGCAATTCTTCTTCAAAATCCGCGGTTTGGATTCCACAAATCCGTCCCACGGGTTGTAACCAATGGCGGTTCTTGATGAATCCGCGTGGATTGAAACCGACCAAATCCGTGTGCGGATTTTACGCCCGCGAAATGAATTTTGGAGATAGCATCAGCGAAAGTCCAGGGAAAGAATTAGGGGTGGATTCGCCCATCTCTACCCCTGGATGTACATGGAACGGGCTTCCTCGCTCTCCGTCCGTGGTTCTCCGTCCGTGGTGCGTTGGGATTAGAGACGGGGGGCGAAACTGTCAGAATTCGTTTTGTGGAATTGTCCCGAGCTTTCCATGCGCCGTCTGTTCCCCGGCGTAAAATCCTTCCACGGATTGCACCCCTTTCAATCAGCGCTGCGTAATAAAAAAAAAACGCCACTCGGATACAATCCGCGGGTTGGACTGTCAATGATAAAATCAAGTGGAAATCGGGAAAACACGGAAACGCCCTTTTTTTGAGACTGATCCATGGAAATCCGTGGACCAAAGAAACCCGGCCTAACCGCGGCGGATTCCAAAATTCGCCCCCCAAAAAATCATCCATTTCTAGTGGAGATGGAAACGGAGCGTCTGTTATTGAGCAAGTTAGGAGACAGCTAGGAGACAGTTAGGAGACAGCTAGGAGACAGCGGGGTTACACGAGTGACTCAGAGGAAGAGTGAAACTGAAGTCCCTGGTGACACTATGGACGGCGTTTAATCATTGAACGGGATTGTGGGAGCTGCCGGCTTTCTCGTGCTCAGCGCCTATAATGCAGCACTTTGGGATACAGCTACCAAGCCATTTATAAAGCAAAGTTTCTGCCGATAGGGATATTTTACAGCCCATTGCCCATGTCCCATCTCAAGCCGCCAGGGTAACAAGGATCCCTGTCCTGTCTCCTCCTGGTCATTTGGGAATGTCAGGAGTTAGACGCCTGTAGGGTTACGATAACTAACTGGACCTCGCCGTTCTCCCTTTCTTCTGCGTTAAGCACCCCATCGGGTCTGGTAAAAACCTCCCTGCCAACGTGAGAAATGTAATTAGCGAGCTCCTTGCACGTGACGTAGAAACAGGCTGAAACGATGCGGTTATATATACGGTGCTTGTTTAGCATGGTGACATGGTTATATGGTTACATAGTGACATGGTTATATGGTTACATAGTGACATGGTTATATGGTTACATAGTGACATGGTTATATGGTTACATAGTGACATGGTTATATAGTTAAATAGTGACATGGTTGCATGGTGACATGGTTATATGGTTACATAGTGACATGGTTATATGGTTATATAGTTAAATAGTGACATGGTTGCATGGTTGCACGGTGACATGGTGGCATGGTGACATGGTGGCATGGTTGCATGGCGAGATGGTTGCATGCTGAGATGGTTGCATGGTTGCATGGCGACATGGTGGCATGGTTGCATGGTGACATGGTTGCATGGCGGCATGGTGACATGGTTGCACTGTGGCGTGGTTGCACGGTGGCATAGTTGCATGGTGGCACGGTGACATGGTTGCACAGTGACAGGTTTGCACGGTGACATGTTTGCACGGTGACATGGTTGCACGGTGGCATGGTTGCACGGTGGCATGGTTGCATGGTTGCACAGTTGCATGGTTGCACAGTGACATGGTTGCACGGTGACATGGTTGCACGGTGGCATGGTTGCACGGTGACATGGTTGCACGGTGACATGGTTGCACGGTGATATGGTTGCATGGTTGCACGGTGACATGGTTGCACGGTGACATGGTTGCACAGTGACATGGTTGCACGGTGACATGGTTGCACGGTGATATGGTTGCATGGTTGCACGGTGACATGGTTGCACGGTGACATGGTTGCACGGTGACATGGTTGCACGGTGACATGGTTGCACGGTGGCATGGTTGCACGGTGACATGGTTGCACAGTGACATGGTTGCATGGTTGCATGGTGACATGGTTGCACGGTGACATGGTTGCACGGTGACATGGTTGCATGGTTGCACGGTGACATGGTTGCATGGTTGCACGGTGACATGGTGGCATGGTGAAATGGTGACATGGTTGCATAGTAGATGAGGTTGAAAAAAGACGTACGTCCATCCAGTTCACCCTATGCTAAATGTAGACGACAGATACTTTATCCTATATCCGTACTTACAGTATATTGATCCAGAGGAGGTCAAAGAAAAAAACCCCAGTGACACATTATGATATCTCATAAGCACAGAGCCGGCCTTACCTTTGGCGGGGGCCCACAGCGGCATGCAGGCAGTCTTCCACTGAACCACTGATTGAGCCACCTGCGCTGAAGCAGGGATATCCTAAAAACCGGACCTGTTGGTGGCCATGGAGTACTGGAGTTGCCCCTCCCGTGGTTTAAACACATCTTACTGCAGCTCTCCTGCGTGACAGGAGAATAAGTGCGATTGTGTCAAAGCGACAGAAAGCCGCACAATCTCACACTGTGAAACCAGACAAATCCCCTTCCCAAGGAACGCCGGTTCCTTCGGGTCTGAGGTTCTCGGTTGCAGTTCTCGTTTCTTTAACCCCACACTTCCTAAAACAAAGACCCGCACATAATCAGAGCTAAACATTAGACTCATATCCAGGAGCCACTGGTAACCTTTCCCTGAAGTGCAGGCCGGGCTGGCTGCAGGGCAGTTACAGGTTTAATGTATACACACGACACTGCGATGTAAACTGGATAGTCCACTCTTTCTGAAGTGGGATCTGCTTTGCACACTTCGAAGTTTGGCCTCCAGCTAACAAGAAGAGAAGGGCGGGCCGACGATGGGTCCTACACACCGCCTGTGTTTTCTGTGACTTTCCCCGGTGAGAAACTCACGTTGATAGAAGCCTGTGGCGTTGAAGTTAATTACATATAAACCCAGGACTGTGTGAGCCTGTCCCTGATACTCTGCAGTCAGGAAGTCACCCTACATTACATATACACCCCAGGACTGTGTGAGCCTATCCCTGATACTCTGCAGTCAGAGGGGGAGAGAAGGTGGGCAGGGGTTCAGATATAAGTCTGAACACTTTGTGTACATAGTGTAAATAAGATGTAAAATTGTGTATTTTAATGTGTTACGTTTATTGCTTTTGTATTGATATGTTTGTAAATTCGTTTTGCTTTTTATAATAAAAAATACCCTAAATTACATATAACCCCAGGACTGACACACACACACACACACACACACACACACACACACACACACACACACACACACACACACACACACACACACACACACACACACACACACTATCCTATACTAATCCCAGACACACACACACACACACACACACACACACACACACACACACACACACTATCCTATACTAAACACACACACACTATCCTATACTAAACACACACACACACACACACACACACACAATCCTATACTAAACACACACTATCCTATACTAAACACACACACACACACACACAATCCTATACTAATCACACACACACCTCTCCTCCTTGTTTACTTTAATTAAATGAGAACATACACTCCTCAGCTGCTGGTAATTACCCCCGTGTGGCGATGTTATGAAGCCCTCTCATTAACCCTGCAGGCGTCTCACTAAGCAGCCACCACTTAGCGACACATAACTCCGAGGCAGCAACCTGTAAGCTCTGAGCTGGGGACGGTCCCCGTCTTAACCCCGCGCGCCCATTCTTCTACACCACATTCAACGACTTCGCTTATTAATATCAAGCGCTAAATCAGGGCTCAGGAAATTAATTAGAAGCCACGAGGGTGTCGTAGTATCATTTGGGATACATTTAAATACTAAGAAAGGTGACACATTGTGTGCTCGTTTGCATGTCATTTCCCAGAATCCCTTGAGGCAGTGGGAGCACTGTATGCTGGGTGATAATGGTGAAAGGCAGGGGTGCCGACCTGTCTAAGACATGTGAATGTGCTCACACATATACGCACACGCGCACACACACACACACACACACACACACCCTGTTAATGTCCCTTCGTGTTTGTCCGTCTCCCAAACGCAACTTTTTTGGAGGTACCTTACACATCCTCACAAGGAGCCAACTTTACCAAGGGCCCCCAAACCGTCCGAGACCTTACCGCCATGCTACAACCCATGCAACTGGCCAAGCCATAAGTCCAGCAGGGAGGGAGGGTGGGGCTTCTAACAGGTTCGGAACAGCAAGAGGCAGGAGATGCTCATATAGACTACAGCCCCCTCTAGCCCATCTTCCCCTCCCCCCCTACACTCAGGCCCCCGCCCCCCATCCAACCCGCAATGATGCTGCCACTTCATCTAAAGCCTCAGGCCTCTCTATATGCCTGTATGCTGGTCTCCCCGGGAGGTAATCCCCTCCTCGCTTAGAAATGAGTTGTTGAATATATTTATACACTGTATTCTTACGAGTGACTGTTACTGTGAACAGAAATTGGACTTCGGTGCCGGGGCCAGTACAGTGGAGGTAGAAGAAGCCGATGCCCAAGGGGCAACTTGATGACCCTTTGCGGGCGCCATTGTTCTCATTAGGGGTAACAGAACAGCTTCTAAGAACAGTTTACACCACGATTACACTTTGAAATGAGACTATCTTATACTATATTAGTGAAAGCACTGTATGTTTGCCTGCCTGGATGTCCGGTGTCCCTAGGGGAAATCTCATTGGTCCCTTGGCCCGCCCGCCCCCGCACACCTCTCATTGGCCTGAGGCGGAGTGACGGGCCAAAGGACACACACACAGGGACACACACACAGGGACACACACACAGGGACACACACACAGGGACGGGACACACACACACACACACACACACACACACACACACACAGACACAGGGACACACACACAGTGACAGACACACACACAATGACAGACAGACACACAGTGACACACACACACACACACACACTGTTACCTACATTAGCGGGGCTCACAGTGTTAGCAGCACCCGCGCGCACCTCCTCCTCTCCCCGTGTCTCCCGCGCTTTCACCCCGACCCCCCCCTCCCCCGGCGCCGCTACAGTCAGCGGGACACACACACTATTATTACCCCTTCAGCGCCCCCCCCCCCCCCCAGTGTCAGCGGCCGTGCGAGACCCCCCCTCTATATCTCCCACCTCTCCCCCCCACACACATATACATGCCCCCCCCTCCCCGGCGCTACAACTCACCCCTCCCCGGCGGGGGAACAGCCAGTGGCCAGGCAGGCTGCCTCGCAGCGCCGAGTGCCCAAGGTGGCGGCGCCCGGGACACAGCGGGGGAGCGGCCACAACACGCTGGCTCCCGCCTCAGATCCACGTGGGACCTGCCGGATGGGTGAGTGAGCGGCCTTCACCTCCCCTCCACCCGCCCTCCCCTCCAGTGTCAGTGTCTCCCCGATACCCCCCCCCCCCCCCGGCGCCGCTACAGTCAGCGGGGGAGCGAGCGAGCGCCCGGGGGAGAGCGGCCACAACACGCTGCCTCCCGCCTCAGATCCACATGGGACCTGCCGGACGGGTGAGTGAGCGGCCTTCACCTCCCCTCACCCCCCCATCACCTCCCCTCACCGCCTTTCACCTCCCCTCACTCCACTTCTCCCTTCCACCCCCCTTCACCTCCCCATTTACCTCCCCCCCCTCCACCCCCCCTTCACCTCCCCTCCACCCCCCTTCACCTCCCCTCCACCCCCTCACCTCCCCTCCACCCCCCCTTCACCTCCCTTCCACCCCCCCCCCTTCACCTCCCTTCCACCCCCCCTTCACCACCCTTCCACCCCCCCCTTCACCTCCCTTCCACTCCCCCCCTTCACCTCCCCTCCACCCCCCCTTCACCTCCCCTCCACCCCCCCCCTCCACGCCCCCACCTTCACCTCCCCTCCACCCCCCCTTCACCTCCCCTCCACCCCCCCTTCCCACCGCCTCCCTCCCCTTCCCACCGCCTCCCCCCCCTTCCAACCGCCTCCCCCCCCCCCCTTCCCACCGCCTCCCCCCCCCTTCCCACCGCCCCCCCCCCCCTTCCCACCGCCTCCCCCCCTTCCCACCGCCCCCCCCCTTCCCACCGCCTCCCCCCTCTTCACACCGCCTCCCCCCCCTTCCCACCGCCTCCCCCCCTTCCCACCGCCTCCCCCCCCTTCCCACCGCCTCCCCCCCCTTCCCACCCCCTCCCCCACCCCCCTTCCCACCGCCTCCCAGCTTACCTTCCCACCGCCTCCCCCCACCCCTTCCCACCGCCTCCCCCCACCCCTTCCCACCGCCTCCCCCCACCCCTTCCCACCGCCTCCCCCCCCTTCCCACCCCCTCCCCCACCCCCCTTCCCACCGCCTCCCAGCTTACCTTCCCACCGCCTCCCCCCACCCCTTCCCACCGCCTCCCCCCACCCCTTCCCACCGCCTCCCCCCCTTCCCACCGCCTCCCCCCTCTTCACACCGCCTCCCCCCCCTTCCCACCGCCTCCCACCCCCCCTTCCCACCGCCTCCCCCCCTTCCCACCGCCTCCCCCCCCCCTTCCCACCGCCTCCCCCCCCCCCTTCCCACCGCCTCCCTCCCCCCCTTCCCACCGCCTCCCCCCCCCCCCTTCCCACCGCCTCCCCCCCCCTTCCCACCGCCCCCCCCCCTTCCCACCGCCTCCCCCCCTTCCCACCGCCCCCCCCCCTTCCCACCGCCTCCCCCCTCTTCACACCGCCTCCCCCCCCTTCCCACCGCCTCCCCCCCTTCCCACCGCCTCCCCCCCCTTCCCACCGCCTCCCCCCCCTTCCCACCCCCTCCCCCACCCCCCTTCCCACCGCCTCCCAGCTTACCTTCCCACCGCCTCCCCCCACCCCTTCCCACCGCCTCCCCCCACCCCTTCCCACCGCCTCCCCCCCCTTCCCACCCCCTCCCCCACCCCCCTTCCCACCGCCTCCCAGCTTACCTTCCCACCGCCTCCCCCCACCCCTTCCCACCGCCTCCCCCCACCCCTTCCCACCGCCTCCCCACCCTTCCCACCCCCTCCCCCACCCCCCTTCCCACCGCCTCCCAGCTTACCTTCCCACCGCCTCCCCCCACCCCTTCCCACCGCCTCCCCCCACCCCTTCCCACCGCCTCCCCCCCTTCCCACCGCCTCCCCCCTCTTCACACCGCCTCCCCCCCCTTCCCACCGCCTCCCACCCCCCCTTCCCACCGCCTCCCCCCCTTCCCACCGCCTCCCCCCCCCTTCCCACCGCCTCCCCCCCCCCTTCCCACCGCCTCCCTCCCCCCCTTCCCACCGCCTCCCTCCCCCTTCCCACCGCCTCCCTCCCCCCTTCCCACCACCTTCCCACCGCCTCCCACCCCCCGCCATCCCACCGCCTCCCACCCCCCGCCTTCCCACCTCCTCCCACCCCCGCCTTCCCACCTCCTCCCACCCCCCGCCTTCCACCCTCCGCCTCCCCCTTCCCACCTCCTCCCACCCCCCGCCTTCCACCCTCCGCCTCCCCCTTCCCACCTCCTCCCCCTTCCCACCACCTCACCCCTCCCCCCCCTTCCCACCACCTCCCCCCCCTTTCCACCACCTCCCCCCCTTCCCACCACCTCCCCCCCTTCCCACCACCTCCACCCTCCCCCCCTTCCCACCACCTCCCCCTCCCCCCCTTCCCACCACCTCCCCCCTTCTCCCCCTTTCAACCACCTCCCCCCTCCTCCCCCTTCCCACCACTTCTCCCCTCCCCCCCCCCGCTCCCCTTCCCCCCCGCTCCCCTTCCCCCCCCGCTCCCCTTCCCCCCCCCGCTCCCCTTCCCCCCGCTCCCCTTCCCCCCCTCCGCTCCCCTTCACCCCCCCTCCGCTCCTCTTCCCCCCCCCCCCCCTCCACCTTTTTCCCCTTTCCCCTCCCACCCCGTCCCACACTTCCACCCCCTCCTCTAACCCTTCCCCCCCTCCTCTAACCCTTCCCCCCCCCTCCTCTAACCCTCCCCCCCTCCTCTAACCCTCCCCCCCCTCCTCTAACCCTTCCCCCCCTCCTCTAACCCTTCCCCCCTCCTCCACCCCTTGCCCCCCTCCTCCACCCCTTGCCCCCCTCCTCCCCTTCCCGCCGCCCTTCGCCTTCATGCCCGCCTTACCGCCTCCCCACCCCCGCCTCTGCCTTTCACCCGCCCTTACTCCGGCCGCCTCTGCCTTTCACCCACCGCCTCACAGCCGCTGCACGCACTCAACAGACACCCGCCACACTCGACACATACCTGCCGCCACACACACCTGCTGCCTCCCGCCCCTACGCACCGACATCACTGACCCACCGCCTCACACCCTAGCAGGACCCCCACTCACAGACAGCACTCACAACCCACGCGCCAGCCGCCGCCTCACACCCTTGCAGGACCCCCACTCACAGACAGCACTCACAACCCACGCGCCACCCGCCGCCTCACACCCTAGCAGGACCCCCACTCACACAGCACTCACAACCCACGCACCACCCGCCGCCTCACACCCTAGCAGGACCCCCACTCGCACACAGCACTCACAACCCACGCGCCACCCGCCGCCTCACACCCTAGCAGGACACACGACTCAGATTTTTACATCACTTATGTCACCAAAATATACATTGTACTGTGGTGTGGTTACAATAAACCATTTTTATACAACATCGTATTACATTTTCTTCCATCTTTCTTTTCAATATTATTATCCAACCTTTACAACAAACAGTCACCTATTGTTCCACGATTTATAAATAATACTACCTATTACGCATTTACATCCCGGGCAACGCCGGGTCTCTCAGCTAGTATATATATATATATATATATATATATACTGTATATATATATCTGCAGTCCAGACATGCAGTAATGAAGAGAGGCCTGAGGCTTTAGGTGAAGTGGCAGCATCATTGCGGGTTGGATGGGGGGCGGGGGCCTGAGTGTAGGGGGGGAGGGGAAGATGGGCTAGAGGGGGCAGTAGTCTATATGAGCATCTCCTGCCTCTTGCTGTTCCGAACCTGTTAGAAGCCCCACCCTCCCTCCCTGCTGGACTTATGGCTTGGCCAGTTGCATGGGTTGTAGCATGGCGGTAAGGTCTCGGACGGCTTGGGGGCCCTTGGTAAAGTTGGCTCCTTGTGGGGATGTGTTAGGTACCTCCAAATAGTTGGGTTTGGGGACGGCGGTGTCAAGCTTGGCTTGGGTGGCCAATATGGCGGTGACCTTCCAGTTGTTGCGTGTGTTTGGACCAACATGTTGGCATATAGAGATACCAGCCGCGGGTATGTTTCATGGGCGGAGCAATCTAGATGGTACATTTGGTTATATTTTGTGTTATAAATAAAGCTGATACCCATTTCTTCCAACTTGTTGCACGTGTGTTATTTACGTGTTGGCCGTGACGGGCAAAAAAAAAAAACCTCGCCCCCGAATCGGTGCCCTGGGTAAGTCATGGCTTCTTGGCTTGGGGCTCCTACTTATTGACCTGGTAGTAACGTGGGTACGATACAGGTATAAGGAAAGCCCGATCTGGATTTCTCATCATTGCCGCGTCCCCGCTAAATCTATGATACCATCAATATTTACCCGTAATGGATAACTACTAACGGGCTGCGCGGTGAAGCGGGTTATTAAAGTGAAAAGATCATATCCATTATTTCGTTTGCTGCTTTTGAAACGACGTGTTTTACTGGCAAACCTAAACTTGCCACTTTTCGGTTTGTTGAAGAGCAAATGGAAGTATTGTATTGTATGTCTTTATTTATATAGCGCCATTAATGTACATAGCGCTTCACAGTAGTAATACATGTGGTAATCGAATAAATAACAGATAATATAAATAACAGATCATGGGAATAAGTGCTTTAGACAAACATAACATTAAGGAAGAGGAGTCCCTACCCCGAGGAGCTTACAATCTAATTGGTAGGTAGGGAGAACGTACAGAGACAGTAGGAGGGAGTTCTGGTAAGTGAGTCTGCAGGGGGTCAAGCTTTATGTATCGTGTGTTCAGAATGTTCACAGTGCTATTCATATGCTTCTTTAAGCAAGTGTGTCTTAAGGTGAGTCTTAAAGGTGGATAGAGAGGGTGCTAGTCGGGTACTGAGAGGAAGGGCATTCCAGAGGTGTGGGGCAGTCAGTGAAAAAGGTTTAAGGCGGGAGAGGGCTTTAGATAAAAAAGGGGTAGAAAGAAGACATCCTTGAGCAGAACGCAAGATGTGTTCTAATAAGTGATGTGTTATAATAAGCACGCCGATTCGAAACGAGATTTACCATAAACCAGTTAATGAATGGTATCTACAGAGCACTTGCTTTTAAAGCAGGGCTGGTCAAATCCAGTCCTCAAGAACCACCAACAGGTCATGAGGCACCCAAAGGGTTAATTGGCAACCAACCCTTTCCCCCCCCCCATTCCATCCACATTCTTTTCCTGGAGTTTTTGTTTCCCCCCCCTGTCTCTTCTGTTTGCTCAGCTTTTGATAAAGTAAATTGGTCAATGAGAGAAGTGCCAAAGTCAAAAGTCCACATGGTCTCACCTGGGGGAAGAGAGTAGGACGTCACCCGTCCTTAACCACTACACCTCTGGGAACCGTCACCCGTCCTTAACCACTACACCTCTGGGGACCGGAGCAACTGGGAGATCGGGTGTTCTTTTAGGACCCGTGTCTTAATTTAACACCTTCCCTGCTGGCGGTTTTATGGCCTGCAAAGCTAAAGCTAGAATCACTATGTCTCTCGTAGGGCCAGAGAGTAGGTAGGTGTGTAGGGGGGAAGTGCGTATGTATTTGGGTAATTCCAGGTTGGGAAGGGTGGAGGGCCCGCAAACCAGGACTGGAACAAACCGTCTGAAGGTTTGGAAAAGATGAATAGATATAATGTACCCAAGCAAGTGAAAGGGAATTATTACCCCACTCTGTAAGTTGCCGTCCCAGTTTGTGATGGGTCGGCCCGCCATGCAGAGTTTGAAGCATTGCATTAGACTCTGGGTGACTTTTACCTGCCGCTATGCACCACCCATGTCCCTAATCGCTGCCTGGTGTGGTGGAAGGACAGAACTGCTCGAAACAGTGACGCCTGCTCAAAATAGCTCTCAGCATCAATACGGCAGGGCTCTTCTACTGGTGCCTGGCGCGGGACCTGGATGTGGCGCTCGGCGCGGGACCTGGATGTGGGACCCGGCGTGGGACCCGGCATGGGACCTGGATGTGGTGCCCCCGGCATGGGACCTGGATGTGGCGCCCGGCGCGGGACCTGGATGTGGGACCCGGCGTGGGACCCGGCATGGGACCTGGATGTGGTGCCCCCGGCGCGGGACCTGGATGTGGTGCCCCCGGCGCGGGACCTGGATGTGGTGCCCCCGGCGCGGGACCTGGATGTGGCACCCGGTGCTGGACCTGAATGTGGCACCCGGCGCTGGACCTGGATGTGGCACCCGGCGCTGGACCTGGATATGGCACCCGGCATGGGACCTGGATGTGGCACCCGGCGCTGGACTTGGATGTGGCACCCGGCGCGGGACCTGGATGTGGCACCCGGTGCTGGACCTGGATGTGGCACCCGGCGCTGGACCTGGATGTGGCACCCGGCGCTGGACCTGGATGTGGCACCCGGCGCTGGACCTGGATGTGGCACCCGGCGCTGGACCTGGATGTGGCACCCGGCGCTGGACCTGGATGTGGCACCCGGCGCTGGACCTGAATGTGGCACCCGGCGCTGGACCTGAATGTGGCACCCGGCGCGGGACCTGGATGTGGCACCCGGCGCTGGACCTGGATGTGGCACCCGGCGCTGGACTTGGATGTGGCACCCGGCGCGGGACCTGGATGTGGCACCCGGCGCGGGACCTGGATGTGGCACCCGGCGCTGGACTTGGATGTGGCACCCGGCGCTGGACCTGGATGTGGCACCCGGTGCGGGACCTGGATGTGGCACCCGGCGCTGGACTTGGATGTGGCACCCGGCGCTGGGCCTGAATGTGGCACCCGGCGCTGGACCTGGATGTGGCACCCGGCGCTGGACTTGGATGTGGCACCCGGTGCTGGGCCTGGATGTGGCACCCGGCGCTGGGCCTGGATGTGGCACCCGGCGCTGGACTTGGATGTGGCACCCGGCGCGGGACCTGGATGTGGCACCCGGCGCTGGACCTGGATGTGGCACCCGGCGCGGGACCTGGATGTGGCACCCGGTGCTGGACTTGGATGTGGCACCCGGCGCGGGACCTGGATGTGGCACCCGGTGCTGGACCTGGATGTGGCACCCGGCGCTGGACCTGGATGTGGCACCCGGTGCTGGACCTGGATGTGGCACCCGGCGCGGGACCTGGATGTGGCACCCGGTGCTGGACCTGGATGTGGCACCCGGCGCTGGACCTGGATGTGGTACCCGGCGCGGGACCTGGATGTGGCACCCGGTGCTGGACCTGGATGTGGCACCCGGCGCTGGACCTGGATGTGGCACCCGGCGCTGGACCTGGATGTGGCACCCGGCGCTGGACCTGGATGTGGCACCCGGTGCTGGACCTGGCACCCGGTGCTGGACTTGGATGTGGCACCCGGTGCTGGACCTGGATGTGGCACCCGGCGCGGGACCTGGATGTGGCACCCGGTGCGGGACCTGGATGTGGCACCCGGTGCTGGACCTGGATGTGGCACCCGGTGCTGGACTTGGATGTGGCACCCGGTGCTGGACCTGGATGTGGCACCCGGCGCTGGACCTGGATGTGGCACCCGGCGCGGGACCTGGATGTGGCACCCGGTGCTGGACTTGGATGTGGCACCCGGCGCGGGACCTGGATGTGGCACCCGGTGCTGGACCTGGATGTGGCACCCGGTGCTGGACTTGGATGTGGCACCCGGCGCGGGACCTGGATGTGACACCCGGTGCTGCACCTGGATGTGGCACCCGGCGCGGGACCTGGATGTGGCACCCGGCGCTGGACCTGGATGTGGCACCCGGTGCTGGACCTGGATGTGGCACCCGGCGCTGGACCTGGATGTGGCACCCGGTGCTGGACCTGGATGTGGCACCCGGCGCTGGACCTGGATGTGGCACCCGGCGCTGGACCTGGATGTGGCACCCGGTGCTGGACCTGGATGTGGCACCCGGCGCTGGACCTGGATGTGGCACCCGGCGCGGGACCTGGATGTGGCACCCGGCGCGGGACCTGGATGTGGCACCCGGCGCGGGACCTGGATGAGGCACCCGGCGTGGGACCTGGATGTGGCACCCGGCGCTGGACCTGGATGTGGCACCCGGCGCGGGACCTGGATGTGGCACCCGGCATGGACCTGGATGTGGCACCCGGTGCTGGACTTGGATGTGGCACCCGGCGCGGGACCTGGATGTGGCACCCGGTGCTGGACCTGGATGTGGCACCCGGTGCTGGACTTGGATGTGGCACCCGGCGCGGGACCTGGATGTGACACCCGGTGCTGCACCTGGATGTGGCACCCGGCGCTGGACCTGGATGTGGCACCCGGCGCGGGACCTGGATGTGGCACCCGGCGCGGGACCTGGATGTGGCACCCGGTGCTGGACCTGGATGTGGCACCCGGCGCTGGACCTGGATGTGGCAACCGGCGCTGGACCTGGATGTGGCACCCGGCGCTGAACCTGGATGTGGCACCCGGCGCTGGACCTGGATGTGGCACCCGGGGCTGGACCTGGATGTGGCACCCGGCGCTGGACCTGGATGTGGCACCCGGCGCTGGACCTGGATGTGGCACCCGGCGCGGGACCTGGATGTGGCACCCGGCGCTGGACTTGGATGTGGCACCCGGCGCTGGACCTGGATGTGGCACCCGGCGCTGGACCTGGATGTGGCACCCGGTGCTGAACCTGGATGTGGCACCCGGTGCTGAACCTGGATGTGGCACCCGGCGCTGGACCTGGATGTGGCAACCGGCGCTGGACCTGGATGTGGCACCCGGTGCGGGACCTGGATGTGGCACCCGGCGCTGAACCTGGATGTGGCACCCGGCGCTGGACCTGGATGTGGCACCCGGCGCTGGACCTGGATGTGGCACCCGGCGCTGGACCTGGATGTGGCACCCGGCGCTGAACCTGGATGTGGCACCCGGCGCTGGACCTGGATGTGGCACCCGGGGCTGGACCTGGATGTGGCACCCGGCGCGGGACTTGGATGTGGCACCCGGCGCTGGACCTGGATGTGGCACCCGGGGCTGGACCTGGATGTGGCACCCGGCGCTGGAACTGGATGTGGCAACCGGCGCTGGACCTGGATGTGGCACCCGGTGCTGGACTTGGATGTGGCACCCGGCGCTGGACCTGGATGTGGCACCCGGCGCGGGACCTGGATATGGCACCCGGTGCTGGACCTGGATGTGGCACCCGGTGCTGGACCTGGATGTGGCACCCGGTGCTGGACCTGGATGTGGCACCCGGCGCGGGACCTGGATGTGGCACCCGGTGCTGGACCTGGATGTGGCACCCGGTGCTGGACCTGGATGTGGCACCCGGCGCTGGACCTGGATGTGGCACCCGGCGCGGGACCTGGATGTGGCACCCGGCGCGGGACCTGGATGTGGCACCCGGCGCGGGACCTGGATGTGGCACCCGGCGCTGGACCTGGATGTGGCACCCGGCGCTGGACTTGGATGTGGCACCCGGCGCGGGACCTGGATGTGGCACCCGGCGCTGGACTTGGATGTGGCACCCGGCGCTGGACCTGGATGTGGCACCCGGCGCGGGACCTGGATGTGGCACCCGGGGCTGGACTTGGATGTGGCACCCGGTGCTGGACCTGGATGTGGCACCCGGCGCTGGACCTGGATGTGGCACCCGGCGCTGGACCTGGATGTGGCACCCGGCGCTGGACCTGGATGTGGCACCCGGTGCTGGACTTGGATGTGGCACCCGGTGCTGGACCTGGATGTGGCACCCGGCGCTGGACCTGGATGTGGCACCCGGCGCTGGACCTGGATGTGGCACCCGGCGCTGGACCTGGATGTGGCACCCGGTGCTGGACTTGGATGTGGCACCCGGTGCTGGACCTGGATGTGGCACCCGGTGCTGGACTTGGATGTGGCACCCGGTGCTGGACCTGGATGTGGCACCCGGCGCGGGACCTGGATGTGGCACCCGGCGCTGGACCTGGATGTGGCACCCGGCGCTGGACCTGGATGTGGCACCCGGCGCGGGACCTGGATGTGGCACCCGGTGCTGGACTTGGATGTGGCACCCGGCGCGGGACCTGGATGTGGCACCCGGTGCTGGACCTGGATGTGGCACCCGGCGCTGGACCTGGATGTGGCACCCGGTGCTGGACTTGGATGTTGCACCCGGCGCTGGACCTGGATGTGGCACCCGGCGCGGGACCTGGATGTGGCACCCGGTGCTGGACCTGGATGTGGCACCCGGTGCTGGACCTGGATGTGGCACCCGGCGCGGGACCTGGACGAGACCCTTGGACTCTGCTCCAGCTAATTTCACACTCGTTGCTCAGGCGGCCAAGTGCAGCTTAAACTCACTCATAAGGTAATGTAAATATATACCATACAGGGCAGCTGACGGGGGAGTGCCAGGACAAGTCCGGCCCGGGCGCCAGGGGGACCTCCCAGCCGATACCAGAAGTTGGGCCCTCTTCTGTCCGATTGTGCTCTCCTCCTCCGCCGGACTGTGCCCTCCTCCACCACTGGAGTATACTGGCACTAAGAGCCCACTAACACCCCAAACACCAACCCCCATTCAACAACTCAGGTGCCCAGGTGAACCCTCTGTCCTGGCCCCTTGGTGCAAATTGGTGCAAATTATTGGTGCAAATTTGTTGGTGCAAATTATTAATGCCGGCAAAATGTTGAAATATAATAATTTATTGAAATCGATCTAAAATGACGACACAAAACACGTGGCCCTTCTACTCCTTAAGGTTTCGCTAATCTGCGTAGAAATGTATTTAGTTATTAAATGTGTTACCTGGCAGTAATACACTGAGAGTTACCTCTCGTTCTCACGTCTGTCCTGGGCACAGAGTTATAACAATTCACAGTTACATTAAAAGAACAGGGTCATATTCTCAGGCATTTCATGGACAGATCGAGTTGGAAAATCCCTTTCTTCTAAGCACCCCGTCCTGTACAGATGGGGAAGCTAAAATCCCTTTCTGCATGTGCCAGATATCTGTATTTTTAAACACAATCCAAGGTCCAAAATTGTGTGTGTGTGTGTGTGTGTGTGTGTGTGTATATATTTATTTATTTTTTCTAAAGGAATGACATTATTGAGCATTTAATATTAATTTATTATGAGTTGTCCTTCCTGCGCGAGTATTTTTTACTAGATGGTAAGCTCCTCTGCCGAGGAATCTCTGCAGCTATGAAATTAGAATGTATTATTAAGGGCAACATATCAGCGATCCCCAAAAGGGGGTGCGTGAGGCACCTTCCAGAGGCTGACCCCAAATAATCCCCACTGAGGGGGCTCCCAGGCTTGTAAGACCCCAAACTGCACCTTAGTGTGTGTGTGTGTGTGTGTGTGTGTGTGTATAGCTGTCACTTACAGCAGGAGCTTCCCACAATGCTTTGCACCCATAGCAGCAAGGCATTGTGGGGCGTGACTTTGGAAGCTCCCGCAGTGAGTGACAACGATAACCCCCCCATGCTGCCTGCACACACTGAGGGGCAGCTTGGGGGGATTATTAAGCGTGTGTTCCCCCCACGAGCTCAGGACACCACACTGCCTGGGATCGCTCACACAGTCTGATAGCGACAGTCTGAAGGGTCGCTGATAAGATGTATTCATTAGGGGTTCCGGGGGCTGATATTTTCTAACAGCGGGAGCGCAGTGTAATAAGGGGGTCTAGCTAATCTAGCTAATAACCCCCTAAGAATATCAAAGGACAAACCTCCGTTAACATATTTTTGTGTAACTAGCCCAAGTTTGGCCTTTACCCCATTTCTCGAGCAATTACTCGAACTACTTAAACGTATTAAGGACACACATGGAAATGATTTGCAGGGCATCTTGTGCGAAAGCACTTTGAGTGAACCGAAGTAAACTACAAAAACAGAGATAATTATTAGCGAGGACGCGGCACGCAGAACAGGCAGCCCGACTTGTTTTCGAGTCTTTCAGGACATTTTGCGAGAGTTAACGTCATTTATCCCGGCTGTTTATTAGCGAGCGAGCGTGGACGCGGCAATTTACCCAAGGTTGCTTAAAGATTCTTAGGGTGAATAAATTCAGGGGGTTATTAAAATCACCAATAATTGGGGGGAGGAGGGGTACGGAAAATGGAGCACTATTTATAGCAGATATAACATGGGGGGGGGGGGGCTTCACTTGGCAGATCTCGTTAGAACCCAACAAATAAGTGTTTAATTGCAGAGGCCTCTTTGCTGCAAACTGCAGCGGGTAGAGCGGTGACGAGTAACTCCAAGGATCGGCACCAAGAAACAAGCAGGACGTGGTAGACGGCTCAAAGGCCTTTGTGGATGTGCGAGGAATGCAAGGCAAGAATCACTGCAGACAACAGGAACAGCGTCTTAAACCAGCCGTTCCTTGTGCACGTTTTTTTGGTAGCTCTTTTTTGTTTGTTTTTTTACAGGGTGGGAGTTTCAGGTTGCTTACGGGGAAGTTACGGGGTTTAAATCTTCCGCAGGGGAAACAAAATGGCTGCCAAACCTCGGGCCCAAAGGAAGCTGCAGCATCGTTGGCTATGGGAAAGTTATTTACGTCCCCTTTTAAAAGCGAGGACGTCATATCAATGGCCTCACTTTGGGGGGCGGGGGGGGGGGGGCGGTTCTGTTCTGGAGGATGCTCTGGATCCCATCCTGTAAAAAAAGACAGGCTCCACGGGGTATAATGTCACCCCCAGGGTATAATGTCACCCCCGGGATACGATGTCACCCCCGGGATACGATGTCACCCCCGGGGTATAATGTCACCCCCGGGGTATAATGTCACCCCTGGGATACAATGTCACCCTCAGGATACAATGTCACCCCCGGGATACAATGTCACCCCCGGGATACAATGTCACCCCCGGGATACAATGTCACCCCCGAGATACAATGTCACCCCCGGGATACAATGTCACCCCCGGGATACATTGTCACCCCCGGGATACATTGTCACCCCCGGGATACAATGTCACCCCCGGGATACAATGTCACCCCAGGGATACAATGTCACCCCCGGGATACAATGTCACCCCGGGATACAATGTCACCCCCGGGATACAATGTCACCCCGGGATGCAATGTCACCCCCGGGATGCAATGTCACCCTCGGGATACAATGTCACCCCCGGGATACAATGTCACCCCCGGGATACAATGTCACCCCCGGGATACAATGTCACCCCCGGGATACAATGTCACCCCCGGGATACAATGTCACCCCCGGGATACAATGTCACCCCCGGGATACAATGTCACCCCCGGGATACAATGTCACCCCCGTGATACAATGTCACTCCCGTGATACAATGTCACCCCCGTGATACAATGTCACCCTCGGGATACAATGTCACCCCGTGATACAATGTCACCCCCGGGATACAATGTCACCCTCGGGATACAATGTCACCCCCGTGATACAATGTCACCCACGGGATACAATGTCACCCTGAGGATACAATGTCACCCCCGGGATACAATGTCACCCCCGGGATACAATGTCACCCCCGGGATACAATGTCACCCCCGGGATACAATGTCACCCCCGGGATACAATATCACCCCCGGGATACAATGTCACCCCCGGGATACAATGTCACCCCCGGGATGCAATGTCACCCCGGGATGCAATGTCACCCCCGGGATATAATGTCACCCTCGGGATACAATGTCACCCCCGGGATACAATGTCAACCCCGGGATACAATGTCACCCCCGGGATACAATGTCACCCCCGGGATACAATGTCACCCTCGGGATACAATGTCACCCCCGGGATACAATGTCAACCCCGGGATACAATGTCACCCCCGGGATACAATGTCACCCCCGGGATACAATGTCACCCCCGGGATACAATGTCACCCCCGGGATACAATGTCACCCCCGGCATACAATGTCACCCTCGGGATACGATGTCACCCCCGGGATACGATGTCACCCCCGGGATACGATATCACCCCCGGGATACGATGTCACCCTCGGGATACAATGTCACCCCCGGGATACAATGTCACCCCCGGGATACAATGTCACCCTCGGGATACAATGTCACCCCCGGGATACAATGTCACCCCCGGGATACAATGTCACCCCTGGGATACAATGTCACCCCCGGGATACAATGTCACCCTCAGGATACAGTATCAGAAGAGGTTAACGCTGCAGAGACTCCGCGTCTCCGTTTCCTTTTGACATCCCCACCCCCTCCTCTCTCCTCCACCGTCTCTTCCCCCCCCCCCCCTCGCCAGCTCCGGTTTAACCCTTTGCGTGCGTCACCGCACACCCTGCTCTCTCTCTCTCTCTCTCCGAGCCGCTCCCTGCTGGGCGTGGCGCCAGCAGCTTCTCATGTAGAGAAACGCGTCGCCTGGCCGCTCTGGGAAGGAAAGGGTTACCCTGGAAGCAGCCGTCAGCGTGTGCAGGCACGCCGGCCCGGGCTAGGCTGTCTGATCAGGGCCAGCGTGTGCATGTTACGGTAATGTTACATGCGTGTGCGCATTGTCTCAGCCACCTGTCAGCCAGCTACAAGGAGGGTTTGTCTGGCTCACGCCTTGGTCCAGCCCAGAGGCATTGTGGGACTTGTAGTCCTGCTTTTGCAAGTACTAAGTATTACCTACTGAGTGCAGGACGACTGCAAATTTGGAGCACGCTGATCTTGCATATAATGGGTCTACTTCAGTCCTCAAACACCCCCAATAGGTCAACTTTCCCGGATATCCCTGCTTCAGCACAGGTGGCGTAATCAGAGGCTCCAATGTATATCTTGAAGCGCTCACAGTGTACTTAGCGCTTAACAACAGAGACAATACAGCACAGGGAATTATAATTGAATAAGTGCCACAAACAAGATCAGGCAATAGGCAAGGAGATCCCTGCCCCGCTGAGCTTACGCTCTAAGCTTTGATGGTAATACATTTTCTTGATGCAGTGCCAACGGTGTACACAGCTCCCTACGCAGAATTATGCAGGCACGGGGAATCCCTACCCTGAAAAGCTTGCAATCTAATATTGGTGCCCGGGACACAGGGAGGTGTATGTATGTATATCTTTATTTATATAGCGCCAAAAGTGTACTAAGCGCTTCGCAAAGACAATTCAGCGCAGGGAATTATAATACAATAAGCGCCGCAAAGTCAGACACTAGGAAATCCCTGCCGCGGAGAGCTTACACTCTAAGTGGTATGTTTAGTGATTTACAGAGACAGCAGGTGAGGCAATAAGTGCTGTAGATGGCAGTGCCTGACCTTGATGGTGGGTAAGTGTAGTAGATGGCAGTGCCTGGCCTTGATGGTGGGTAGGTGCAGTAGATGGCAGTGCCTGGCCTTGATGGTTGGTAAGTGTAGTAGATGGCAGTGCCTGGCCTTGATGGTGGGTAGGTGCAGTAGATGGCAGTGCCTGGCCTTGATGGTTGGTAAGTGTAGTAGATGGCAGTGCCTGGCCTTGATGGTTGGTAAGTGCAGTAGATGGCAGTACCTGGCCTTGATGGTGGATAGGTGTAGCAGATGGCAGTGCCTGGCCTTGATGGTGGGTAAGTGCAGTAGATGGCAGTGCCTGGCCTTGATGATGAATAAGTGTAGCAGATGGCAGTGCCTGGCCTTGATGGTGGGTAGGTGCAGCAGATGGCAGTGCCTGGCCTTGATGGTGGATAAGTGTAGCAGATGGCAGTGCCTGGCCTTGATGGTGGGTATGTGCAGTAGATGGCAGTGCCTGGCCTTGATGGTGGGTAAGTGCAGTAGATGGCAGTGCCTGGCCTTGATAGTGGGTAAGTGCAGTAGATGGCAGTGCCTGGCCTTGATGGTGGGTAAGTGCAGCAGGTGGCAGTGCCTGTCCTTGATGGTGGGTAAGTGCAGTAGATGGCAGTGCCTGGCCTTGATGGTGGGTAAGTGCAGTAGATGGCAGTGCCTGGCCTTGATGGTGGGTAAGTGCAGCAGATGGCAGCGCCTGGCCTTGATGGTGGGTAAGTGCAGCAGGTGGCAGTGCCTGTCCTTGATGGTGGGTAAGTGCAGTAGATGGCAGTGCCTGGCCTTGATGGTGGGTAAGTGCAGTAGATGGCAGTGCCTGGCCTTGATGGTGGGTAAGTGCAGCAGATGGCAGCGCCTGGCCTTGATGGTGGGTATGTGCAGTAGATGGCAGTGGCTTGGAGATACGTGACCTTGCCCAAAGTCACACGGAGCTGACACTGGGGTTTGAACCTGGATCACACAGAGCGAGTCCTTCAGCCGATTGGAGAGCAAAGGTGAAACCCCAGGGAGGGCTGTGTGCAGAGATCAGAGGCAGAGATATAGCACTTCTGCACATGCAATCAGTGCAGTTTTATGTATGTATGTATGTATGTATGTATGTATGTATGTATGTCTTTATTTATATAGCACTTCTGCACAGCACAATCAGTGCAGTTTCATGTATGTATGTATGTATGTATGTATGTATGTATGTATGTATGTATGTATGTCTTTATTTATATAGCACTTCTGCACAGCACAATCAGTGCAGTTTCATGTATGTATGTATGTATGTATGTATGTATGTATGTATTTATATAGCACTTCTGCACAGCACAATCAATGCAGTTTCATGTATGTATGTATGTATGTCTTTATTGATATAGCGCCATTAATGTACACAGCGCTTTACATCAGTAACACACGTGACAATCATATAAATAACAAATAATACAAATAACACATAATGGGAATAAGCGCTTCAGACATAAAAGTAACATTTCGGAAGAGGAGTCCCTGCCCCGAAGAGCTTACAATCTAACATGTCAAAACAATATCCTTCTCAATTCACCGGGTTTTTACCGTTGTCAAACAACTGCTGATGATTATTGCACCGGGCGCCGTAGGCTACGTCCATAGAGGGGGGGGAAGCCGCGCTGACGCTCCGCGAGGAGCCCCGTCATCCTCAATGAGGATGTCTTTAGAGGGGGCTCCCGCGAGCGTCCGCAGGCGTGCTGAGGCGCAGGGATTTTCAGCCGACAGCAGAGCCTGTTTCTCAGCGCGCTGTCGGCTGAAAACACCCAATCAGCGTGAAGCAGCGTCAACGTCGGCGCTTCACTGCCCCGCTTCCCCCTCCGCCCCCCCGATCGCGCACGCTGGATCGCCTGCCAGTCCATGGAATCGCTCCTGACCGCGCAGGCGAGCATCAGCGCTGCTCAGCATGGTTTCCCCCTCTATGGACGTAGCCTAACACAAACCTCCTGCTTACGGAAGAAGGTGTATCTGCATTGTGACATGATGTATTTAATAACTGTATGGTTTGTGCTTTTTAATATACTGTGCAGGACTCCCGCACTAGTGAAAGTGAATTAACGGGGCCTTCTTCTGCACGGAAATACAACGAGACACCACCGCAAGTCCGTGTATGTGACCAACGCTGGGAAATCTGGCCAACCCCAGAGCTCAGGGGCCACGAACAGGTCAGGTTTGCAGGATATCCTTGCTTCAGCACCAGTGGCTCAGTCATTGACTAACTCCAGTCCACAAGGGCCACCCAACAGATCAGGTTTGCAGGATGTCTCTGCTTCAGCACAGGTGGCTCAGTCACTGGCTAACTCCAGTCCACAAGGCCCCCCAACAGATCAGGTTTTCAGGGTATCCCTGTTTCAGCACAGGTGGCTCAATCAGTGGCCCAGTTTTTGAAGACTGAGCCACTGATTCAGCCACCTGTGCTGAAGTAGTGATAGCGTGAAAACCTGACCTGTTGGTGGCCCTTGAGGACTGGAGTGGGCTACTTCATTGAAAGTCAACGACTGAGCCACTGATTGAGCCACCTGTGCTGAAGCTGGGATATCATGAAAACCGGACCTGTTGGTGGCTCTGGGGGGCTGGCGTTGGCCGCCCCTATCTTATTGGAATAGCAATGCATGACTCCTCTGGCTGACAAGGACTTAATACCCTGTGTCATTATGAGAGCGGTTGTTCGCAAGTTGGTAAATGAGGAGTTTGACGCCTCGGAGGAGCTGCCCGAGAGTCAACGTGAAGGCAGCAGAGACGATCACAATGAGGTCCAATAAAAGGGATGGAGAGAGAGAGGACACAGGGATGGCGAGAGAGGACCTGGCGGCACAGGCAGAGAAGGAGCCCTGGACGTGTGGAGTGGACAATGTCCACAGCAGCACTGCAGGGGTTCAGCTATCCTTCCTATCCTAAGAAGTGGGACAGCCCTGAGCTCGAACGAACACGATGTACATTGAGCCAGCGTGGTGGCTGTCCATATCCAATGACCCTCTTTGACCTTCAGGGTAGACACAACACTCCGGGATATGAATCAGAGAGAAATGACTTTGGACCTACATGAATGCTATAAGATAGTACTCTTTGTATTGCTCCTCTGCATGAGCCCGGGCTTGGAACACGCAGCGATGTATGTATGTCTACCTTTATTTACATAGCGCTTTACAACACACGTGACATAATATTGCCACACAATGGGAATAAGCGCCTCAAACATAACACAATGGGAAGAGGACTCCCTGCCCGAGGTGGTCTGTAAGGTGGACACCACCTTCAGTCTAATGACGGGACATCCATTGGGGGAGATCGCTTCACATTAGCAACGCCTTAGACTCCGCTGTTGACCGATGGGCACTGGTTGAGGGCCGGTACTGGGCGAGCTCCTTGCATGCTGACAAGGACGGAAGATTACCCCCACCCCCCACCCCCACTGATATCCTCCAGAATAGAGGAGGGGGGAGAGTGTAATTAGCACTATGTGTGAAGGCACAAGAAGGCACGTGGCAGCCCGGTTTCTCCTCTGTACTTCAGTCATTAAACAAATGACTTTTCAGCTGAGACGCATCAAAGGCCTGGAGTGCCAAAGTGAGGCCGGCCTGGGCCGGTGGAGAGAAACACAAGCACGGCCTTGGCAGACTGTAAGCTCCGCGGGCTAGTGAGACCCTGTTGTTATGTTGTATTTTAGCTTGCGCAGGATCGCAGTCGGATAGGTCCAAGGCTATCTGACACATGGGAGAAACCACAGGATCCAACGGTGTCTGTGGTTTCACCGCGCACCGCGGAATGGGCAGACGAGGTTCCTCAGTGCTTGTTATCTGCCATCAATGAGTTTCTGCTTGTGTGTGTCATTAGACCAGGGGCGGCCAACTCCAGTCTCAAGGGCCACCAACAGATCAGGTTTGAAGGATATCCCTGCTTCAGCACAGGTGGCTCCGTCAGTGGCTCAGTCGAAGACAGCAGGGATTTCCCTAATTCCTGACCTCTTGGTGGCCCTTGAGGACTGGAGTTGGCCAAAGACTGAGCCACTGGTTGGGCCACCTGTGCTGAAGCAGGGATATCCCAAAAAACTGACCAGTTGGTGGCCCCTGAGGACTGGTGATGCCCACCCCTGATGTAGACTGTGTGACCAATCCAATGATCAATTTCGCCAACAGTGTGTATCGGTGGTTATTACCAAACTGATCTTCCATACGGCCATCTATTTATTTACAGGTACTTCAAAGCACATACAGCAGGGCCCCGGGTATATGGCGGGTTCCGTTCCAGAGGCCCGCCGTATAGCGCCCCGGGTATATGGCGGGTTCCGTTCCAGAGGCCCGCCGTATAGCGAAAATCGCCGGGAAAGCGGATCCGGCGATTTTCACTACTTGCGCATGCGCAAACCGGCATTTTCGCCGTTCTGCGCATGTGCAACCTATGGTATGCGTGCGCAACCTGTGGTCTGCGCATGCGCGCCGGGCGCACCCACTTGTTCTGCGCATGCGCGACTGGAAATTCAAGATGGCGGCCCCCTATCCGGTGCCGCCGGATAAGCGGAACACCGGATAACGGAGCGCCGAGAAGCGGGGCCCTGCTGTGTAGCCTAATTTAAGCCATACCTATAGCTATTATATATATATATATGTATTATAGCTATAAATATTGAAGAACTAGCTGAGAGACCCGGCGTTGCCCGGGATGTTAATGCGTAATAGGTAGTATTATTTATAAATGGTGGAACAATAGGTGAGTATTTGTTGGAAAGGTTGGATAATAATGTTGAAAAGAAAGATGGAAGAAAATGTAATACGATGTTGTATAAAAATGGTTTATTGTAAACACACCACAGTACAATGTATATTTTGGTGACATAAGTGATGTGAAAATGTGAGGCGTGTGTCCTGCTAGGGTGTGAGCGTGTGTGAGGCAGCAGGTGGGTGTTCAGTACGGGTGGCGCGTGGGTAGTGAGTGCTGGCTGTGGGTCGGGGTCCTGCTAGGGTGTGTGGCGAGTGCGGGTGTGTGGCGAGTGCGGGTGACAGCTGGTCAGTGATATTGTTGCGTAGGGGAAGGATGCGGCAGGTGTGTGTCGAGTGTGTGGGGTGGGTGAGAGGCGGCGGGTGTGTGTCGAGTGGCGGGTGTCTGTTGAGTGCGTGCGGCGGCTGTGTGGCGCAGGGGTGTGAGCGGTGGGCGGGTGAAAGGCAGAAGTGCGGGTGGGCAAAAGGCAAGAGGCAGGAGGGCGGACGAAAGGCATTGAAGGAGGGGAGGGGAGGTCGGAGGGGGTGGTGGGGGGTGGTGAGGGGAGGTGAAGGGGGGCGGAGGGGAGGTGAGGAGGATGGGTGGTGAGGGGGGGGGATGGTGAGGGGAGGTGAAAGGGGGGCGGAGGGGAGGTGAAGGGGGGGGCGGAGGGGAGGTGAAAGGGGGGCGGAGGGGAGGCGAAGGGGGGGGCGGAGGGGAGGTGAAGGGGGGGCGGAGGGGAGGTGAAGGGGGGGCGGAGGGGAGATGAAGGGGGAGCGGAGGGGAGGTGAAGGGGGGGGTGGAGGGGGTAGGTGGGGGGGCTGGGGGGGAGGAGAGGTGAAGGGGGGGTGAGGGTAGATGAAGGGGGGGTGGAGGGGAGGTGAGGGTAGATGAAGGGGGGGTGGAAGGGAGGTGAAGGGGGGTGGTAGTGGGAAGGGGGGGAGGTGGTGGGAAGGGGGGGAGGTGGTGGGAAGGTGGGAAGGGGGGGAGGTGGTGGGAAGGGGGGGGGAGGTGGTGGGAAGGGGGGGGAGGTGGTGGGAAGGGGGGAGGTGGTGGGAAGGGGGGGAGGTGGTGGGAAGGTGGGAAGGGGGGGAGGTTGTAAGGGGGGAGTGAAGGTGGGGGGTGAAGGTGGGTGGGGAATGTGGGGGTGGAGGGGGGGGGGGGAATGTGGGGGTGGAGGGGGGGGGGTGAAGGTGGAGGGGAGGTGAAGGTAGGGGTGGAGGGGAGGTGAAGCGGGGGTGGAGGGGAGGTGAAGCGGGGGTGGAGGGGAGGTGAAGCGGGGATGAAGGGGAGGTGAAGCGGGGGTGGAGGGGAGGTGGAGGTGAAGGGGGGGGTGGAGGGGAGGTGGAGGGGAGGTGAAGGGGGGGGGGTGGAGGGGAGGTGAAGGGGGGGGGGTGGAGGGGAGGTGAAGGGGGGGTGGAGGGGAGGTGAAGGGGGGGGGGGTGGAGGGGAGGTGAAGGGGGGGGGGGGGTGGAGGGGAGGTGAAGGGTGGGGTCGAGGGGTGGAGGGTAGGTGAAGGGGAGGGGTGGAGGGGAGGTGAAGGGGGGGGTGGAGGGGAGGTGAAGGGGGGGTGGAGGGGAGGTGAAGGGGGGGGTGGAGGGGAGGTGAAGGGAGGTGAAGGGGAGGTGAAGGTGGGTGGGGAATGTGGGGGTGGAGGGGGGGGGGGGAATGTGGGGGTGGAGGGGGGGGGTGAAGGTGGGGGTGGAGGGGAGGTGAAGGTAGGGGTGGAGGGGAGGTGAAGCGGGGGTGAAGCGGGGGTGGAGGGGAGGTGAAGCGGGGGTGGAGGGGAGGTGAAGCGGGGATGAAGGGGAGGTGAAGCGGGGGTGGAGGGGAGGTGGAGGTGAAGGGGGGGTGGAGGGGAGGTGGAGGGGAGGTGAAGGGGGGGGGGTGGAGGGGAGGTGAAGGGGGGGGGTGGAGGGGAGGTGAAGGGGGGGGGGTGGAGGGGAGGTGAAGGGGGGGGTGGAGGGGAGGTGAAGGGGGGGGGTGGAGGGGAGGTGAAGGGGGGGGGGGGGTGGAGGGGAGGGTGAAGGGTGGGGTGGAGGGGTGGAGGGTAGGTGAAGGGGAGGGGTGGAGGGGAGGTGAAGGGGGGGGTGGAGGGGAGGTGAAGGGGAGGTGAAGGGGGGGGTGGAGGGGAGGTGAAGGGGGGGTGGAGGGGGGGGTGGAGGGGAGGGTGAAGGGGGGGGGGTGGAGGGGAGGTAAGGGGGTGGTGGAGGGGAGGTTAAGGGGGTGGTGGAGGGGAGGTGGAGGGAAGGGAGGAGGGGTGGGGGGAGGGGAAGTGGAGGAGGGGTAGTGGAGGAGGGTGGAGGAGGGGTGGGGGAGGGGAAGTGGAGGAGGGGTGGGGGAGGGGTGGGGGAGGGGAAGTGGAGGAGGGGTGGGGGGAGGGGAAGTGGAGGAGGGGTGGGGGAGGGGAAGTGGAGGAGGGGTGGGGGAGGGGAAGTGGAGGAGGGGTGGGGGAGGGGAAGTGGAGGAGGGGTGGGGGAGGGGTGGGGGAGGGGAAGTGTGGAGGGGGGTGGGGGAGGGGAAGTGGAGGAGGGGTGGGGGAGGGGAAGTGGAGGAGGGGTGGGGGAGGGGTGGGGGAGGGGAAGTGGAGGAGGGGTGGGGGAGGGGGAAGTGGAGGAGGGGTGGGGTGAGGGGAAGTGGAGGAGGGGTGGGGGAGGGGAAGTGGAGGAGGGGTGGGGGAGGGGAAGTGGAGGAGGGGTGGGGGAGGGGTGGAGGGGAAGTGGGGGAGGGGAAGTGGAGGAGGGGTGGGGGAGGGGTGGGGGAGGGGTGGGGGAGGGGAAGTGGAGGGGTGGGGGAGGGAAGTGGAGGAGGGGTGGGGGAGGAGGGGTGGAGGAGGGGTGGGGGAGGAGGGGTGGAGGAGGGGTGGGGGAGGAGGGGTGGAGGAGGGGTGGGGGAGGGGGGGAGGAGGGGTGGAGGAGGGTGGGGGAGGGGGGGAGGAGGGGTGGGGGAGGGGGGGAGGAGGGGGGGGGGGGAGGAGGGGGGGGGGGAGGGGGGGAGGAGGGGGGGGAGGAGGGGTGGGGGAGGGGAAGTGGGGTGGGGGGGGGGAGTGGAGAGGGGAGGGTGGGGGAGGGGAGGGGTGGTGGGGTGGGGAGGGGAAGTGGGTGGAGGGGTGGGGGAGGGGAAGTGGAGGAGGGGTGGGGGAGGGGAAGTGGAGGTGGGGTGGGGGAGGGGAAGTGGAGGAGGGGTGGGGGAGGGGAAGTGGAGGAGGGGTGGGGGAGGGGAAGTGGTGGAGGGGTGGGGGAGGGGTGGAGGGGAGTGGGGGGAGGGGTGGGGGAGGGGAAGTGGAGGAGGGGTGGGGGAGGGGGGGGAGGAGGGGTGGTGGTGGGGGGGAGGAGGGGTGGGGGAGGGGAGGGGGGGAGGAGGGGTGGGGGAGGGGGAGGGGGGAGGGGGGGTGGGGGAGGGGGAGGGGGGGAGGGGGGTGGGGGGGGGGGAGGGGGGGGAGGGTGGGGGTGGGGAGGGGGGGGGTGGTGGGGGGGGGGGGGAGGGGGGTGGGGAGGGGGGGGGGGGGGAGGGGTGGGGAGGGGGGGTGGGGGGGGGTGGGGGTGGGGGAGGGGTGGGGGGGGGGGAGGGGGGGGGAGGGGTGTGGGGAGGGGGGTGGGGGAGGGGTAGTGGAGGAGGGGTGGGGAGGGGAGTGGGGAGGGAGGGGAAGTGGAGGAGGGGTGGGGGAGGGAGGGGAGGTGGGGAGGGGGTGGAGGAGGGGTGGGGGAGGGGAAGTGGAGGAGGGGTGGGGGAGGGAAGTGGAGGAGGGGTGGGGGAGGGGAAGTGGAGGAGGGGTGGGGAGGGGAAGTGGAGGAGGGGTGGAGGAGGGGTGGGGGAGGGGAAGTGGAGGAGGGGAAGTGGAGGAGGGGTGGGGGAGGGGAAGTGGAGGAGGGGGTGGGGAAGTGGAGGAGGGGTGGGGGAGGGGGAAGTGGAGGAGGGGGTGGGGGAGGGGAAGTGGAGGAGGGGTGGGGGAGGGGAAGTGGAGGAGGGGTGGGGGAGGGGAAGTGGAGGAGGGGGTTGGGGGAGGGGAAGTGGTGGAGGGGTGGGGGTGGGAAGTGGAGGAGGGGAGGGGAAGTGGAGGAGGGGTGGGGGAGGGGAGTGGAGGAGGGGGTGGGGAGGGGAAGTGGAGGAGGGGTGGGGGAGGGGAAGTGGAGGAGGGGTGGGGGAGGGGAAGTGGAGGAGGGGTGGGGGAGGGGAAGTGGAGGAGGGGAGTGGAGGAGGGGTGGGGGAGGGGAAGTGGAGGAGGGGGTGGGGGAGGGGAAGTGGAGGAGGGGTGGGTGAGGGGAAGTGGAGGAGGGCGTGGGTGAGGGGAAGTGGAGGAGGGGTGGGTGAGGGAAGTGGAGGAGGGGTGGGTGAGGGGAAGTGGAGGAGGACGTGGGTGAGGGGGAAGTTGGAGGAGGGGTGGGTGAGGGGAGGTGAAGGCCGCTCACTCACCCGTCCGGCCGTTCCCTCACCCGTCCGGCAGCTCCCACGTGGATCTGAGGCGGGAGTCAGCGTGTTGTGGGCGCTCCCCCGCTGTGTCCCTGGCGCGCGCTCGCTCTCTCCGCTCCCCCGCTGACTGTAGCGGCGCCGGGGGGGGGGGGGGGGGTGGAGGGGAAGTGAGTGAGGGAAGGTGAAGGCCGCTCACTCACCCGTCCGGCTGCTCCCTCACCCGTCCGGCAGCTCCCACGTGGAGGGGGGGGGTGAAAGCGCGGGAAACCGGGAGAGGCGGAGGAAGAGGCGGAGCCTCCGGGACCGGTGGGGAAGAGAGCACCGTGTGTGGGGGGGGGTTGTGTGTGTTTAGTGATGTGTGTGTGTGTGTGTGTGTGTGTGTGTGTGTGTGTGTGTGTGTGTGTGTGTGTATAGTGGTGTGTGTGTGTGTGTGTGTGTGTGTGTGTGTGTGTGTGTGTGTGTTGTGTGTGTGTGTGTGTGTGTGTGTGTGTGTATAGTGATGTGTGTGTGTATAGTGGTGTGTGTGTGTTGTGTATAGTGATGTGTGTATAGTGGTGTGTGTGTGTGTGTGTATAGTGATGTGTGTGTGTGTGTGTGTGTGTGTGTGTGTGTGTGTGTGTGTGTGTATAGTGATGTGTGTGTGTGTGTGTGTGTGTGTGTGTGTGTGTGTGTGTGTGTGTGTGTGTGTGTGTGTGTATAGTGATGTGTGTGTGTGTATAGTGATGTGTGTGTGTGTGTGTGTGTGTATAGTGATGTGTGTGTGTGTGTGTGTGTGTGTGTGTGTGTGTGTGTGTGTGTGTGTGTGTATAGTGATGTGTGTGTGTATAGTGATGTGTGTGTGTGTGTGTGTGTGTGTGTGTGTGTGTGTATAGTGATG
>NW_027456191.1:0-46933 GCF_040206685.1 Ascaphus truei | reverse complement strand
TATAGTGATGTGTGTGTATAGTGATGTGTGTGTGTGTGTATAGTGATGTGTGTGTGTGTGTGTGTGTGTGTGTGTGTGTGTGTGTGTGTATAGTGATGTGTGTGTGTGTGTGTGTGATGTGTGTGTGTATAGTGATGTGTGTGTGTGTGTGTGTGTATAGTGATGTGTGTGTGTGTGTGTGTGTGTGTGTATAGTGATGTGTGTGTGTGTGTGTGTGTGTGTGTGTGTGTGTGTGTGTGTGTGTGTGTGTGTGTGTGGTGATGTGTGTATAGTGGTGTGTGTGTGTGTATATGATGTGTGTGTGTGTATAGTGATGTGTGTGTGTGTGTATAGTGATGTGTGTGTGTGTGTGTGTATAGGGATGTGTGTGTGTAGTGATGTGTGTGTGTGTAGTGTGTGTGTGTGTGTGTGTGTATAGTGATGTGTGTGTGTGTGTATAGTGATGTGTGTGTGTGTGTGTGTGTGTATAGTGATGTGTGTGTGTGTGTGTGTGTGTGTGTGTGTGTGTGTGTGTGTGTGTGTGTGTGTGTGTGTTTCTGTGTCTCTGAGTTAGTGTGTGTGTTTCTGTGTCTCTGAGTTAGTGTGTGTGTGTGTGTGTGTATAGTGATGTGTGTGTGTGTGTATAGTGATGTGTGTGTGTGTGTGTGTGTATAGTGATGTGTGTGTGTGTGTGTGTATAGTGATGTGTGTGTGTGTGTGTGTGTGTGTGTGTGTGTGTGTGTGTGTGTGTGTAGTGATGTGTGTGTGTGTGTGTGTGTGTGTGTATAGTGATGTGTGTATAGTGGTGTGTGTGTGTGTGTATAGTGATGTGTGTGTGTGTATAGTGATGTGTGTGTGTGTGTGTGTGTGTATAGTGATGTGTGTGTGTGTGTGTTGTGTGTGTGTGTGTGTGTATAGTGATGTGTGTGTGTGTATAGTGATGTGTGTGTGTGTGTGTGTATAGTGATGTGTGTGTGTGTGTGTGTGTGTGTGTGTGTGTGTGTATAGTGATGTGTGTGTGTGTGTATAGTGATGTGTGTGTGTGTGTGTGTGTGTGTGTGTGTGTGTGTATAGTGATGTGTGTGTGTGTGTGTGTGTGTGTGTGTGTATAGTGATGTGTGTGTATAGTGATGTGTGTGTGTGTATAGTGATGTGTGTGTGTGTGTGTGTGTGTGTGTGTGTGTGTGTGTGTGTATAGTGATGTGTGTGTGTGTGTGTGGTATAGTGATGTGTGTGTGTGTATAGTGATGTGTGTGTGTGTGTGTATAGTGATGTGTGTGTGTGTGTGTGTGTGTGTGTGTGTGTGTGTGTGTGTGTGTGTGTGGTGATGTGTGTATAGTGGTGTGTGTGTGTATAGTGATGTGTGTGTGTGTATAGTGATGTGTGTGTGTGTGTATAGTGATGTGTGTGTGTGTGTGTGTATAGTGATGTGTGTGTGTGTATAGTGATGTGTGTGTGTGTGTGTGTGTGTGTGTGTGTGTGTATAGTGATGTGTGTGTGTGTGTATAGTGATGTGTGTGTGTGTGTATAGTGATGTGTGTGTGTGTGTATAGTGATGTGTGTGTATAGTGATGTGTGTGTGTGTGTGTGTGTGTGTGTGTATAGTGATGTGTGTGTGTGTGTGTATAGTGATGTGTGTGTGTGTATAGTGATGTGTGTGTGTGTGTGTGTGTGTGTGTATAGTGATGTGTGTGTGTGTGTGTGTGTGTGTGTGTGTGTGTGTGTGTGCGCGCGCTGCGCGGCGCCCTTCACTCCGCCTCAGGCCAATGAGAGGTGTGCGGGGGGCGGGCGGCCCAAGGGAGCAATCTCATTGGCCTGGCCCAAGGTCCAATGAGATTGCCGCTAGGGACACGGGAGGGGCACAGGGAGACACATACAGACCCGGACACATAGGACACTTTCAGAAATATATAGTAGACTAGCTGAGAGACCCGGCGTTGCCCGGGATGTTAATGCGTAATAGGTAGTATTATTTATAAATGGTGGAACAATAGGTGAGTATTTGTTGGAAAGGTTGGATAATAATGTTGAAAAGAAAGATGGAAGAAAATGTAATACGATGTTGTATAAAAATGGTTTATTGTAAACACACCACAGTACAATGTATATTTTGGTGACATAAGTGATGTGAAAATGTGAGGCGTGTGTCCTGCTAGGGTGTGAGCGTGTGTGAGGCGGGCAGGTGGGTGTTCAGTACGGGTGGCGCGTGGATAGTGAGTGCTGGCTGTGGGTCGGGGTCCTGCTAGGGTGTGTGGCGAGTGCGGGTGACAGCTGGTCAGTGATATTGTTGCGTAGGGGCAGGATGCGGCAGGTGTGTGTCGAGTGTGTGGGGTGGGTGAGAGGCGGCGGGTGTGTGTCGAGTGGCGGGTGTCTGTTGAGTGCGTGCGGCGGCTGTGTGGCGCAGGGGTGTGAGCGGTGGGCGGGTGAAAGGCAGAAGTGCGGGTGGGCGAAAGGCAGAGGCAGGAGGGCGGACGAAAGGCATTGAAGGAGGGGAGGTGAGGTCGGAGGGGTGGTGGGGGGTGGTGAGGGGAGGTGAGGAGGATGGGTGGTGAGGGGAGGTGAAGGGGGGGGCGGAGGGGAGGCGAAGGGGGGGGCGGCGAGGGGAGGCGAAGGGGGGGGGCGGAGGGGAGGCGAAGGGGGGGGCGGAGGGGAGGCGAAGGGGGGGCGGAGGGGGGTGGAGGGGTAGGTGGGGGGCTGGGGGGGAGGTGGTGGGAAGGGGGGGGGAGGTGGGGGGAGGTGGTGAGGGGGGGGAGGTTGTAAGGGGGGAGTGAAGGTGGGGGTGAAGGGGGCGTGAATGTGGGGGTGGAGGGGAGGTGAAGGTAGGGGTGGAGGGGAGGTGAAGCGGGGGTGGAGGGGAGGTGAAGCGGGGGTGGAGGGGAGGTGAAGGTAGGGGTGGAGGGGAGGTGAAGCGGGGGTGGAGGGGAGGTGAAGCGGGGGTGGAGAGGAGGTGAAGCGGGGGTGGAGGGGAGGTGAAAGGGGAGTGGAGGAGGGGAGGTGAAGGGGGGTGGAGGAGGGGAGGTGAAGGGGGGGGTGGAGGGGAGGGTGGAGGGGAGGTGAAGGGGGGGTGGAGGGGGGGGGTGGAGGGGAGGTGAAGGGGGGGGGGGGGGCGGAGGGGGGGGTGGAGGGGAGGTGAAGGGGGAGGGGTGAAGGGGGGGTGGAGGGGAGGTGAAGGGGGGGGGGAGGGGAGGTGAAGGGGGGTTGGAGGAGGGGAGGTCAAGGGGGGGGGGGAGGGGAGGTGAAGGGGGTTGGAGGAGGGGAGGTGAAGGGGGTTGGAGGAGGGGAGGTGAAGGGGGGTTGGAGGAGGGGAGGTGAAGGGGGGGAGGAGGGGAGGTAAGGGGGGGTGGAGGGGAGGTGAAGTGGAGGGGGGGTGGTGGGGGGTGGAGGGAGGTGGAGGGGAGGTGGAAGGGAGGGGAAGTGGAGTGAGGGGTGGGTGAGGGGAGGTGAAGGCCGCTCACTCACCCGTCCGGCAGCTCCCACGTGGATCTGAGGCGGGAGGCAGCGTGTTGTGGCCGCTCCCCCGCTGTGTCCCTGGCACGCGCTCGCTCACTCCGCTCCCCCGCTGACTGTAGCGGCGCCGGGGGGGGCGGTGGAGGTGAAGGGGGGTGAAGGCCGCTCACTCACCCGTCCGGCAGCTCCCTCACCCGTCCGGCAGCTCCCTCACCCGTCCGGCAGCTCCCACGTGGAGGGGGGGGGGGGGTGAAAGCGCGGGAAACAGGGAGAGGCGGAGCCTCCGGGTACCGGTGGGGAAGAGAGCGGGAGATGTGCTGCTAACACTGTGAGCCCCGCTAATGTATGTAACACCGTGTGTGTGTGTGGGGGGGGGGGGGGGTTGTGTGTGTTTAGTGATGTGTGTGTGTGTCTATAATGATGTGTGTGTGTGTGTGTGTGTGTATAGTGATGTGTGTGTGTATAGTGATGTGTGTGTGTGTATAGTGATGTGTGTGTGTATAGTGATGTGTGTGTGTGTATAGTGATGTGTGTGTGTGTGTGTGTGTGTGTGTATAGTGATGTATGTGTGTGTGTGTGTGTGTATAGTGATGTGTGTGTGTGTGTGTGTGTGTGTGTGTGTGTGTGTGTGTGTGTGTGTGTGTGTGTGTGTGTGTGTGTGTGTGTATAGTGATGTGTGTGTGTGTGTATAGTGATGTGTGTGTGTGTGTGTGTGTGTGTGTGTATAGTGATGTGTATAGTGATGTGTATAGTGATGTGTGTGTGTGTGTGTGTGTGTGTGTGTGTGTGTGTGTGTGTGTGTGTGTGTGTGTGTGTGTGTGTGTGTGTGTGTGTGTGTGTGTGTGTGTCCGCCCTTCACTCCGCCTCAGGCCAATGAGAGGTGGTGCGGGGGCGGGCGGCCCAAGGGAGCAATCTCATTGGCCTGGCCCAAGGTCCAATGAGATTGCCGCTAGGGACACGGGGAGGGGCACAGGGAGACACATACAGACCCGGACACATAGGACACTTTCAGAAATATATAGTAGATAGCATTAAGACCCTTTCTCCCACAACAAGCTGAGGTTAAGAATCTATATAAGTGTGGAGTACCTTTTGTAGGACGCTATGTAGCATGCTACAGCTCAACCCCCTTATAACGCTGTGCTTGGGGATCCAAAGAATCACATCGCGCTATAAGCGGATCGAATCACATCGCGCTATAAGCGGATCGCGTTAGAAATAATGTACAATTGTATGCATTGTGCAATAAAGTATTTAAGACATCAATAATCGTGTTGTAAAGTATTCATATATATGAAACTGGGATCCACGCTTGCACCGCGCTATAAGCGGATTCGCGTTGTAGCGGATCACGTCATAAAGGGGTTGAGCTGTACTAATAATCCTACAGGAGATACTAATACTACAGAAGTGGGGGTGATTGCTTTCCCCCCATATATTGTGCTTATTATTAATTATTTATTATAAGGCACCAAGATACTGTGTTCATCGGAGCAATTGTGCAGAAAATCAGCAATAAAACATAAATATTTAATGTGGGGTGTATTGGGTACTTCCTGGCCACTGTCATGTGATGCTGTGATGTCACCACTCTGACTTCTGACCCAGGAAGCAGAGTGAGAGCCACACAGAGTAACATCAAGGTTTAGAGTAGACAGACACGCAACAGTCTGAGGTAACAAGGAAATACCCATACCCAGACTACAGGTCAGCAGCAACAAAGAAGGATGGTTCAACACCCAACAATATATGTGTGTTATTGTGTTATATGTGTGTTATTGTGAAGCACAAACACAGAGACACAACATCATGTTAGCAGTTCCTGGAACAACGCGTAAAAAAAGTCCCTTCCCATTAAAGATTACAATATTATCTACATTATATAACCCCCCCCCCCCCCCCCCCCCCCCCCCCCCAAATTAACGTTCAGTGAAACCCAACGTGAGAGCGAGGAGCCAATTACACTACCGATCTTAATCATTTTCCTGGAGAAATCTCTGGACGTGGAGACTAATAAACAGTTCGGTTGTTGGGAATCGGCGCTGGGGTTGTTGATTCCTCTCCCAGAATTCCTTGCTTTTTTACCCTCATATTTTATTGGCTCTCCCTCCAAAGTGAGGTCAGTGACATAATGCGGCGATGAAGGCTTCATCTGATTCGATCCGCCATCTTGTACTGTGGCAACAGCAGTTCCCAGAGAAGCTTTCCCCCACTTAGGCTCAGATCCACAAAATGGTGGTACAGTGATTGGAAGCAGTCTCACTCATTATTGGTGTGTTTTAGTTATTGGAAGCAGTCTCACTCATTGGTGGTGTGTCTTAGTTATTGGAAGGCATTCTCATTCATTGGTATTGTGTCTTAGTTATTGGAAGGCGGTCTCACTCATTGGTATTGTGTTTTAGTTATTGGAAGGCAGTCTCACTCATTGGTGGTGTGTCTTAGTTATTGGAAGCAGTCTCACTCATTGGTATTGTGTCTTAGTTATTGGAAGCAGTCTCACTCATTGGTATTGTGTCTTAGTTATTGGAAGCAGTCTCACTCATTAGTGGTGTGTCTTAGTTATTGGAAGCAGTCTCACTCATTGGTGGTGTGTCTTAGTTATTGGAAAGCGGTCTTACTCATTAGTGGTGTGTCTTAGTTATTGGAAGGCAGTCTCACTCATTGGTGTTGTGTCTTAGTTATTGGAAAGCGGTCTCACTCATTGGTCTTGTGTCTTAGTTATTGGAAGGCAGTCTCACTCATTGGTGGTGTGTCTTAGTTATTGGAAGCAGTCTCACTCATTGGTATTGTGTCTTAGTTATTGGAAGCAGTCTCACTCATTGGTATTGTGTCTTAGTTATTGGAAGCAGTCTCACTCATTGGTGGTGTGTCTTAGTTATTGGAAGCAGTCTCACTCATTAGTGGTGTGTCTTAGTTATTGGAAGCAGTCTCACTCATTGGTGGTGTGTCTTAGTTATTGGAAAGCGGTCTTACTCATTAGTGGTGTGCCTTAGTTATTGGAAGGCAGTCTCACTCATTGGTGTTGTGTCTTAGTTATTGGAAAGCGGTCTCACTCATTGGTCTTGTGTCTTAGTTATTGGAAGCAGTCTCACTCATTGGTATTGTGTCTTAATTATTGGAAGGCGGTCTCACTCATTGGTCTTGTGTCTTAGTTATTGGAAGCAGTCTCACTCATTGGTATTGTGTCTTAGTTATTGGAAGGCGGTCTCAACTCATTGGTGGTGTGTCTTAGTTACTGGAAGGCAGTCTCACTCAGTGGTGGTGTGTCTTAGTTATTGGAAGCAGTCTCACTCATTGGTATTGTCTTAGTTATTGGAAGGCGGTCTTACTCATTGGTGGTGTGTCTTAGTTATTGGAAGGCAGTCTCACTCATTAGTGGTGTGTCTTAGTTATTGGAAGCAGTCTCACTGATTGGTGTTGTGTCTTAGTTATTGGAAAGCAGTCTCACTCATTGGTCTTGTGTCTTAGTTATTGGAAGGTAGTCTCACTCATTATTGATGTGTCTTAGTTATTGGAAGGCAGTCTCACTCATTGGTCTTGCGTCTTAGTTATTGGAAGGCAGTCTCACGCATTGGTCTTGTGTCTTAGTTATTGGAAGCAGTCTCACTCATCATTGGTGTGTATTAGTTATTGGAAGCAGTCTCACTCATTAGTGATGTGTCTTAGTTATTGGAAGCAGTCTCACTCATTAGTGATGTGTCTTAGTTATTGGAAGCAGTCTCACTCATTAGTGATGTGTCTTAGTTATTGGAAGCAGTCTCACTCATTAGTGATGTGTCTTAGTTATTGGAAGCAGTCTCACTCATTAGTGATGTGTCTTAGTTATTGGAAGCAGTCTCACTCATTATTGGTGTGTATTAGTTATTGGAAGGTAGTCTCACTCATTATTGGTGTGTATTAGTTATTGGAAGGCAGTCTCACTCATTATTGGTGTGTGTGTGTGTGTGTGTGTGTGTGTGTGTGTGTGTGTGTGTGTGTGTGTGTGTGTGTGTGTGTGTCTCAGACATTGACATTTTAGGACCAGAAGCAGAGGTAAAGAATGTAACTTGACAAAGACACTTCAATTCAACCGTGGACCTCCACTTCCAAGAACAGAGCTTAATGACACTAGCACACTGCTTATCAGGAGTAGAGGGGTTAAGTTTATTATATTTTCATCCAGCTCACAGACCTGTGCAACCACAACCCCACCTCCGCCCCAGGGCTTCAAACACCAAGTCACTCAACTCTCTATAAACATTGACTTAATCAAGAGAAGCTCAGGCATACAGCCGCGTACGGGACGATGCTGCGTTCCGTGAGGTAATTAAGAAATCTCTGCTGACGAGCGGAGAGCACGGCTGGCAATTAGTGAGCAGTAATCTGAGGGCAGGTACCCCCAAGTGACTGCGGCTCATAAGTCAGAGTGTGCTGCCTGATTTGAGCTTCTGTTGTGTGTGTCATCTGTCTGGGAAAGGGCAGAGACGTTAAGGATAGTCATGCAACACACCAAGGCGATTGAGTGAGCAGTGCCCTAGCTTGGCCATGTTGAGACATGTCGTTAGAACGATGGCAATAGTTGGCAATCTGCAGAGGGGGAGCAATGGTCCCTGGGGTTACTGGTAACTCATTGCAGAAGTGGCACCGAGGTCACACAGAGCTGGCTACAGGTGGACCAACTTCTCAACCCTTTCACTGCCACAGGGGCCAGCCGTGCATTGCTTGTATACATATCACTGCAGTGTACACAGGGCGGTGCATGGAAGGCTTCAGTCACAGGTCCCTGTCTGCCCTGCAGAGCTTGCAATCTAATCCCAACCGGGAGATAAAGTGACTTCTCAAGGTCTTCATAGGTAGCAACTGTACCGACCACGCATGTGCATATATATATATATATATATATATATATATATATAGAGCTATATATATAGCCAATAAAGAATATCACTTGTGAGCACATTCACATGTCTTAGACAGGTCTGCAACCCCTGCCTTTCACCATTATCACCTAGCATACAGTGCTTCCACTGCAGCAAGGGATTCTGGTAAATAACATGCAAATGAGCACACAATGTGTCACCTTTTGACTGGAATATCCATTCATATGGAGCCCATTTAAACTGATGCATCGCCGTTCACACAGCTTTTAAAAACACAGCATGGGACTAGCAAAGCAAGTCAAACCACTCACAGACATGTTTCAACCTTGATGGGTATCACCAGTGTGAGGTTGGTTTATATTTGCTTTGCAATTTTTCTAGGCTGGGTAGGTTTACCATATACATTTTAAGTTATGGTGGGTGAAAAAGGCAACAAAACACACACACACACACACTATATACTTGCACACCAGTATTTCCCCAGTTGTGCAGTTGAGATATTACATGCGTCCCCCATACTTGGATGAATGCAGCTGGCAGATATCCTGACCTGCTGGTTGCTCTTGTGTACTGGAGTTGGCTACCCCTGGTCTAGCAGTTATAATGCATGTGGGGTGTGGTGTCATTATCCTTTACCAACATGCAGAGGTAATTACAGGACTTGGCTCCTGCGTTGTAACTGCACACCCCTAGGTGTGGTGAGGTGTAACAGAAGCCACCACTCCTCGGTGCTCAGCCGGCTGTAATTGAGCGCCGACAATAGGGAGAGAGCCAGGAGTGGGGAGCAGAAGACACACGTTCCAGGCACTGGCATCACTTCCACGCTGTGCGCCATTCCTATTTCTACTGGGGCTGATTGAAATGTGGATACAGAGTAACAGAGCAAAGCAGGTCCAGCACCAACACAACGTATGGAGTCACCTCACTGGGAAACATAAGGATTACAATGTATTCTAATGTTACATAGTTACATAGTAGATGAGGTGGAAAAAAGACGTACGTCCATCAAGTTCACCCTATGCTTAATGTAGACGACAGATACTTTATCCTATATCTTTACTTACTTATTGATCCAGAGGAAGGCAAACAAAAAACCCCCACTGACACATTATCTAATGATGTCTCATACAAGAGGAAAATAAATTCCTTCTTGACTCCAAATAATTGGCAATCAGATTAATCCCTGGATCAACATCCTTCCCATGTGAGACAGAGTGCCAATGAGTGAGACAGAGTGCCAATGAGTGAGACAGAGTGCCAATGAGTGAGACAGAGTGCCAATGAGTGAGACAGAGTACCAATGAGTGAGACAGAGTACCAATGAGTGAGACAGAGTACCAATGAGTGAGACAGAGTACCAATGAGTGAGACAGAGTACCAATGAGTGAGACAGAGTACCAATGAGTGAGACAGAGTACCAATGAGTGAGACAGAGTACCAATGAGTGAGACAGAGTACCAATGAGTGAGACAGAGTACAATGAGGGAGACTGCCTTCCAATGAGTGAGACCGCCTTCCAATGAGTGAGGCTGCCTTCCAATGAGTGAGGCTGCCTTCCAATGAGTGAGGCTGCCTTCCAATGAGTGAGACTGCCTTCTAATGAGTGATCCTTTCTTACAATGACTGGGAAACGCTATCAATGAATGAGACTACCTTCTAATGACTGAGACATACTTCAGATGAGGCCTAGAATAAATCCTGAAAAAGTGGATAAGAAGACCCGTTTATATGTAAACTAAAATATGGACTGCTTCATAAACAGATTTAGCTACCTGCTTTTTGCGACGGTAACACGACTAGCGCTGCAGAGAATACAGTTCTTACAATGAAGTTACATGAATATACTCATCACCTTCAAACAGAAACGATGTATCTCTTTACACTGAGAACGTATTTCAATAACTTTCTCTAGTTTCATTATTATAATATGATATCTTTGTTATAACGCATTGAAGTCACTGCTAGAGAGGGGTGAATCAGCCCAATGTTCCCGGATTTCTTCGGCTGTAATCGACGCAGATTCGTCAGAAATCGCCATTGGATAAAAACCGCGGGACGGATTTGTCGAAACCAATCCGCGGATTTGCGCCGTCCGTTGGCGGCTTCGCACGTTTCGTTTTAAGCACTTCTTCAAAAAGGAAACAACTATTACAAAATGTTATAAAAAAATAAATAAAATGACGTTTGATGGTGGAGTGCTATCCCTTTATTATTAATACTGGGTCTGGTGTTCCATTCACAGGAACGGGACTTAATCCTTCTCCCACACAGGGAAACTGGTTTCACAACGTAGGGAAGGAGGCCCCGACTCTCTGCTGCTGATACGTCTATTGTTGCTTTAGATCAAGAGAGGCCAACTCCAGTCCTCTAGGGCAACCAACAGATTGAGTTTTAAGGATGTCCCTGCTTCAGCACAGGTGGCTCAATCAGTCCCAGCCTCAGCACAAGTGGCTCAATCAGTCCCTGCTTCAGCACAGGTTGCTCAGTCAGTCCCAGCCACAGCACCGGTGGCTCAATCAGTCCCTGCTTCAGCACAGGTGCCTCAATCAGTCCCTGCTTCAGCACAGGTGGCTCAATCAGTGGCTCAGTCAACTACTGATTAACTACCTTCTAATTCAGGAGTGGCCAACTCCAGTCCTCAAGGGCCACCGGCAGGTTTTCAGGATATCCTTGTGCTGAAGCAGGGCTGTCCTTAAAACCTGACCTGTTGGTGGCCCTTGAAGATAGGAGTTGGTCGCCCTTTGCTTTAGATTGAACAGTTTTCGGGGTGCTCAAAAGTCAGGGCGTCAAGTCATCGAGCCTATCCTCGCTACCTCTTCCGTGTTTCAGGTACCAGTAAGAAGTAGAAGGTTAAGGGCCTTATTCTATGTAGTCCAACTTGCGGACTGTTATCATCCCAATATCTCCATTGGAGTCAATGAGGGTTTACGGACGATTCTGACTATATAGAATGACCCCCTATATATTTGTCATGGGGCCTATGACACTTTGATGTGCTCTTGTATGCAACTCCCCCCTCTGACCCCATTGGGACCAGTGGTGCGGCTGGACCAATCCACACGCTATGTAGCACCCCCTAACATCCGCACCCCCAAACCTTAATGGGATCAGCTGTGCGGCTGCACCAATCCCCACACTACGTAGCACTCCCTAACATCCCCACCCCGCAAAGCTTAATGGGATCAACTGTGAGGCTGGACCATACTCCATCCTGATGTATACTCCATCCCACAATGAGCAACGACTTTACATTTTTGTTTCAACATTGTCCCTCATTCCCTGTAGAGTGTAAGCTCTCTGGATCAGAGCTCTCATTACCGCTCTGTATCTGTTTGTGCGTGTCCGTCCTTAACTGTATGTAATGATCACATCTCTGCACCCCCATTGTGCCGCGCTATGGAGTATGCTGGCGCTTTACAAATACACGATAATAATAACGCGAGTGACACCAATGCAATTTAGGGTCAAGCGTAGTTTCCTCTGCACCGCCCGGTATGTACCCGCTCCGAAGCGCAATCAGACATGGTGTCGCGTCCGCTTTGCCGTGACCAGGTCGCCAACCGCAGTTTGGCCACCGAATGACCCTTCTCCGCCGCTTGGCCCTCCGCCAATAAGGTCAATCAATTTCGGGGGTCTTAGCAGTTAAGGTAGGGGGTTAAGGTTAGGGGTTGTAGGGTAAGGGGTTAGATTTTTAGTGTAGGGGGTTTGGGTGAGGGATTAGGGTAAAGGTCGAAGGAACAGAAGAACAGGAGCACACATATAAAAATGAGAAAGACACATATAGAGCAATCGCGTTTTCAGAATAAGGGAATATTCCGTGAGCGATATTGGCTCTGCGGTTGTGTAGAGTAACCACCTCGTGTATACACTCTCGTGGCGACGTCCCTCGGGGCCAGGTGAGAAGTTGGGGAGGGACAAGGGGAGGAGATCCCCCACGTACGAAAAATAGAGAGGGCACAAAAATAGTGCCGGTTTCCTTATAACGAATTCGGTAAAAAAAAAGTCATAAACTCATAAGCAAGCCGAATCAACAGGCGGGTGAGACCACTCAGGGCTGGACAATGGAGGAAAGACCGCACTCCCGCCTCCACTTGTAATCCACCCGCGGTGGCGGCCGTCCACAGGGGAAGATGGTAATGTCCAAGGAAGGAAGAACCAAATCTTGGCCAGAAATTCTCCAATTAGTCCACCAACCACTTGGTAGCCCTCAAACAGTCTGCGCTGCTCACCCTACGCGTTTCGCCTCGCTAGAGCTTCCTCAGGGGTTCAACTTCTGGAGCTGCACCCCGGGTTTAATTTAAAACGGTATTTGTGCTTGAATCTTTTGTCTTCTTCATTAGGGTAAAGGTTTAAGATTTTTGTGGGGGTAGGTGATTAAGGTAGAGGGGTTTAGGCAAGGGGTTTAGGGTAAGGGGTTTAGGCGAAAGGGTTAGGTTTTTAGGCTTGGGAATTAGGGTACGGGATTTAGATTTTTACGACGGGATTAGGGCAAAGGGTTTTAGGATAAGGGGTTATAGGGTAAGGGGTTATAGGGTAAAAGGTTAAGATTTTTAGAGATAGGGATATGGGTAAAGGGAGTAGGGTAAGGGGTTAAGGTTTTTAGGGTAGGGAGTAGCGTTAGTATTAGGGGTTAACTTAAGGGTTTTTTCGGGTAAAAGGTAAAGTGAGGGGCTTACCTTGGCGGTGAAACGGCGGCGAGATGTCCCTGTGACGATGTGAGTGGCGGCAAAACGGCCGTGCCCAAAAATCTTATACCACTCTGAAGGTCCCAGAGACTCCAGAACGACAAGGGTTAACATGGAGAAAATGCCATTGCCAAGTATTTTCTCTGGTAATCTTGTGCTGTTTGTTGGCACTAAGAAATATGATGTGTTTTGGTGTGACACCGGATTAGAGCGTCAGTCCCATTCTAAAGGTTCCCAGGAGATAGCCGCTAGGCACCTCGGGGGCACATTTCCTGTAGCAGTCGTTGCACCGCGGGAATAACCGGGGAACGCAGCCTTTCCAGGTTAAACCGACTTCCCGCGTTCGTACGTTAAATATCAAACACGTGACCAGACAACACCGTATGTGTGAACGCGCACGGCGTACGTGTTTCTGAGCGCTAGAACTTCTATGCTGACTCAGTCAGGACATGGTACGGCTGACCGCGCGGACGCGTCCGCACGCTGAGCGAACAGACTGCCTTAAAGCAGTGTTCGCTTCCATGCGGCGTGCGGGCGCGTTCGCGCGGAAGGGGGCGCGCGTTTGCGTGAGTAATCAGTTAAATTGATTTCTGAACGCGACACACAGGTCACGTGAGCGGTTCGCCCAATGAGGGCGAACCAGCTCCGTGATGTCACTAGGATCGCCCCTAGTAACGACCCCCATGGCCTGTCTGGTATGGCCAGCCTCGGCGCGCCCCCTCACGGGATGTGGCACCATGTCCGCAGGCTAACACTGTTTTATTATAACATCTACCTATCCACACACAAAAACACATCGACGGCGGCGAGACAAAGTTTGTCAACCCCAATGATAATTACGGAAATTCCATCGTGATTCCATGATAACTTTCTTGAATCAAAACCAGTCTTTTCTTAAATATCCAATAGGGTTTATTTATATCAACCAATTCCGTGTCTTTTGAAACAAAATAATGTATGAATTGTTACCGATGCGTTACCGTACGTAACAAGCTCCTCTCCTATTCAGACCCTGATATAAGGGTTTTGCTGGCGTGGGAGAGGGAAGGGGAGAGAGGGGGTGAGAGAGAGAGATAGGGGGGTGAGAGGGAGGGAGGGGGTGAGAGAAGGAGAGGGAGAGAGAGGGAGGTGGCGAGAGGGAGAGAGGGGGGGGGTGAGAGGGAGAAATGAGAGGGGGTGAGAGGAAGAGGGGGGGGGTAGAGGGAGAGAGGGTGGGAGAGAGAGTGGGTGAGAGAGGATGATGGTAGTGGGGTCACATAGGATGAGGGGAGGGGGTAAGAGAGGATGAGGGAAGGGGGTGAGAGGATGAGGGAAGGGGGTGAGAGGATGAGGGGAGGGAGGTCAGAGAGGATGAGGGGAGGGAGGTTAGAGAGGATGAGGGGGGTCAGAGAGGATGAGGGGAGGGTGGATAAGAGAGGATGAGGGGAGGGGGTGAGAGAGGATGAGGGGGGGTGAGATAGGATGAGGGGAGGAGGGTGAGAGAGGATGAGGGGAGGGGAGTTAGAGAGGATGAGGGAAGGGGAGGTTAGAGAGGATGAGGGGAGCGGGGTTAGAGAGGATGAGGGGAGGGGGGTCAGAGAGGATGAGGGGAGGGGGTCAGAGAGGATGAGGGGTGAGGGTCAGAGAGGATGAGGGGTGGGGGTCAGAGAGGATGAGGGGAGGGGGTCAGAGAGGATGAGGGGAGGGGGTCAGAGAGGATGAGGGGAGGGGAGTTAGAGAGGATGATGGGAGGGGAGTTAGAGAGGATGAGGGAAGGGGAGGTTAGAGAGGATGAGGGGAGGGGGGTCAGAGAGGATGAGGGGAGGAGGTCAGAGAGGATGAGGGGAGGGTGTCAGAGAGGATGAGGGGAGGGGGTCAGAGAGGATGAGGGGAGGGGGTCAGAGAGGATGAGGGGAGGGGGTCAGAGAGGATGAGGGGAGGGGGTCAGAGAGGATGAGGGGAGGAAGGTGAGAGAAGGGGAGGGGGGTCAGAGAGAATGAGGAGAGGGGGTGAGAGAGGATGAGGGGAGGGGGGGTCAGAGAGGATGAGGGGAGGGGGGGTCAGAGAGGATGAGGGGAGGGGGGGTCAGAGAGGATGAGGGGAGGGGGGGTCAGAGAGGATGAGGGGAGGGGGGGTCAGAGAGGATGAGGGGAGTGGGGGTCAGAGAGGATGAGGGGAGTGGGGGTCAGAGAGGATGAGGGGAGTGGGGGTAAGAGAGGATGAGGGGAGTGGGGGGTAAGAGAGGATGATGGGAGGGGGGGTAAAAGAGCATGAGGGGAGGGGGGGTAAGAGAGGATGAGGGGAGGGGGGTTAAGAAAGGATGAGGGGAGGGGGGTAAGAGAGGATGAGGGGAGGGGGGGTAAGAGAGGATGAGGGGAGGGGGGGTAAGAGAGGATGAGGGGAGGGGGGGTAAGAGAGGATCAGGGGAGGGGGGTGAGAGAGGATGAGGGGAGGGGTGAGCGGATGGGTGAGAGAAGGGAGGGGGTCAGAGAGGATGAGGGAATGTGGTGAGAGAGGGTGAGGAGATGGGGTGAGAAAGGATGAGGGAGGGGGTCAGAGAGGATGAGGGAGGGGGTCAGAGAGGATAAGAGGAAGGGGTGAGAGAGGGGAGGGGGTCAGAGTGGATGAGAGGAGAGGGGTAAGAGAGGATTAGGGGAGGGGGGTAAGAGAGGGGGAGGGGGTCAGAGTGGATGAGAGGGGTAGATGAGAGGGGGGTAAGAGAGGATGAGGGGAGGGGGGTAAAAGAAGATGAGGGGAGGGGGGTAAGAGAGGGTGAAGGAAGAGAGGGTGAAGGAAGAGCGGATGAGGGAAGAGCGGATGAGGGGAGGGGGGTAAGAGAGGATGAGGGGAGGGGGGTAAGAGAGGATGAGGGGAGGGGGGTATGAGAGGATTAGAGAAGAGAGGATGATGAGGTAACAGAGGATGAGGGGAGGGGGGTAAGAGAAGATGAGGGGGGGGTAAGAGAAGATGAGGGGAGGGGGGTAAGAGAGGATGAGGGGAGAGGGATAAGAGAGGATCAGGGGAGGGGGGGTCAGAGAGGATGAGGGAAGGGAGGATGAGGGAAGGGGGGGTAAGAGTGGATGAGGGGAGGGGGTATGAGAGGATAAGAGAAGAGAGGATGAGGGGGTAAGAGAGAAGGAGGGGAGTGGGGGGTAAGAGAGAAGGAGGGGAGTGGGGGGTAAGAGAGAAGGAGGGGAGTGGGGGTAAGAGAGAAGGAGGGGAGTGGGGGGTAAGAGAGGATGGGGGGAGTGGGGGGTAAGAGAGGATGGGGGGAGTGGGGGGTAAGAGAGGATGGGGGGAGTGGGGGGTAAGAGAGGATGGGGGGAGTGGGGGGTAAGAGAGGATGGGGGGAGTGGGGGGTAAGAGAGGATGAGGGGAGTGGGGGGTAAGAGAGGATGAGGGGAGTGGGGGGTAAGAGAGGATAAGGGGAGTGGGGGGTAAGAGAGGATGAGGGGAGTGGGGGGTAAGAGAGGATGAGGGGAGTGGGGGGTAAGAGAGGATGAGGGGAGTGGGGGGTAAGAGAGGATGAGGGGAGGGGGGTTAGAGAGGATGAGGGGAGGGGGGTCAGAGAGGATGAGGGGAGGAGGGTCAGAGAGGATGAGGGGTGGGGGTCAGAGAGGATGAGGGGAGGGGGTCAGAGAGGATGAGGGGAGGGGGTCAGAGAGGATGAGGGGAGGGGGTCAGAGAGGATGAGGGGAGGTTAGAGAGGACGAGGGGAGGGGGGTCAGAGAGGATGAGGGGAGGGGGGGGGTCAGAGAGGATGAGGGGAGGGGGGGTCAGAGAGGATGAGGGGAGGGGGGGTCAGAGAGGATGAGGGGAGTGGGGGTAAGAGAGGATGAGGGGAGTGGGGGGTAAGAGAGGATGATGGGAGGGGGGGTAAAAGAGCATGAGGGGAGGGGGGGTAAGAGAGGATGAGGGGAGGGGGGTTAAGAAAGGATGAGGGGAGGGGGGTAAGAGAGGATGAGGGGAGGGGGGTAAGAGAGGATGAGGGGAGGGGGGTAAGAGAGGATGAGGGGAGGGGGGGTAAGAGAGGATGAGGTGAGGGGGGTAAGAGAGGATGAGGTGAGGGGGGTAAGAGAGGATGAGGGGAGGGGGGTAAAGACAGGATCAGGGGAGGGGGGTGAGAGAGGATGAGGGGAGGGGAGGGGTGAGCGGATGAGGGGAGGGGTGAGAGAAGGGAGGGGGTCAGAGAGGATGAGGGAATGTGGTGAGAGAGGGTGAGGAGATGGGGTGAGAAAGGATGAGGGAGGGGGTCAGAGAGGATGAGGGAGGGGGTCAGAGAGGATGAGAGGAAGGGGTGAGAGAGGGGAGGGGGTCAGAGTGGATGAGAGGGGTAAGAGAGGATTAGGGGAGGGGGTAAGAGAGGGGGAGGGGGTCAGAGTGGATGAGAGGAGAGGGGTAGATGAGAGGGGGGTAAGAGAGGATGAGGGGAGGGGGGTAAGAGAAGATGAGGGGAGGGGGGTAAGAGAGGGTGAAGGAAGAGCGGATGAGGGAAGAGAGGATGAGGGGAGGGGGGTAAGAGAGGATGAGGGGAGGGGGGTATGAGAGGATTAGAGAAGAGAGGATGATGAGGTAACAGAGGATGAGGGGAGGGGGGTAAGAGAAGATGAGGGGGGGTAAGAGAAGATGAGGGGGGTAAGAGAGGATGAGGGGAGAGGGATAAGAGAGGATCAGGGGAGGGGGGGTCAGAGAGGATGAGGGAAGGGAGGATGAGGGAAGGGGGGTAAGAGTGGATGAGGGGAGGGGGTATGAGAGGATAAGAGAAGAGAGGATGAGGGGGTAAGAGAGAAGGAGGGGAGTGGGGGGTAAGAGAGAAGGAGGGGAGTGGGGGGTAAGAGAGGAGGGGAGTGGGGGGTAAGAGAGGAGGGGAGTGGGGGGTAAGAGAGAAGGAGGGGAGTGGGGGGTAAGAGAGGATGAGGGGAGTGGGGGGTAAGAGAGGATGAGGGGAGTGGGGGTAAGAGAGGATGAGGGGAGGGGGGGTAAGAGAGGATGAGGGGAGGGGGGGTAAGAGAGGATGAGGGGAGGGGGGGTAAGAGAGGATGAGGGGAGGGGGGTAAGAGAGGATGAGGGGAGGGGGGGTAAGAGAGGATGAGGGGAGGGGGGGTAAGAGAGGATGAGGGGAGGGGGGGTAAGAGAGGATGAGGGGAGGGGGGGTAAGAGAGGATGAGGGGAGGGGGGTAAGAGAGGATGAGGGGAGGGGGGGTAAGAGAGGATGAGGGGAGGGGGGGTAAGAGAGGATGAGGGGAGGGGGGGTAAGAGAGGATGAGGGGAGGGGGGGTAAGAGAGGATGAGGGGAGGGGGGGTAAGAGAGGATGAGGATAGGGGGGTAAGAGAGGATGAGGGGAGGGGGGGTAAGAGAGGATGAGGGGAGGGGGGGTAAGAGAGGATGAGGGGAGGGGGGGTAAGAGAGGATGAGGATAGGGGGGGTAGGAGAGGATGAGGGGGGTAAGAGAGGATGAGGGGAGGGGGGGTAAGAGAGGATGAGGGGTGGGGGGGTAAGAGAGGATGAGGGGAGGGGGGTAAGAGAGGATGAGGGGAGGGGGGGTAAGAGAGGATGAGGGGAGGGGGGGTAAGAGAGGATGAGGGGAGGGGGGGTAAGAGAGGATGAGGGGAGGGGGGGTAAGAGAGGATGAGGGGAGGGGGGGTAAGAGAGGATGAGGGGGGGTAAGAGAGGATGAGGGGGGGGTAAGAGAGGATGAGGGGAGGGGGGGTAAGAGAGGATGAGGGGAGGGGGGGTAAGAGAGTTTGAGGGGAGGGTTGGTAAGAGAGGATGAGGGGAGGGGGGGTAAGAGAGGATGCGGGGGGTAAGAGAGGATGAGGGGAGGGGGGGTAAGAGAGGATGAGGGGAGGGGGGGTAAGAGAGGATGAGGGGAGGGTTGGTAAGAGAGGATGAGGGGAGGGGGGGTAAGAGAGGATGAGGGGGGTAAGAGAGGATGAGGGGAGGGAGGTAAGAGAGGATGAGGGGAGGGGGGTAAGAGAGGATGAGGGGAGGGGGATAAGAGAGGATGACGGGAGGGGGGGTAAGAGAGGATGAGGGGAGGGGGGGTAAGAGAGGATGAGGGGAGGGGGGGTAAGAGAGGATGAGGGGAGGGGGGGTAAGAGAGGATGAGGGGAGGGGGGGTAAGAGGATGAGGGGAGGGGGGTAAGAGACGATGAGGGGATGAGGGGAGGGGGGTAAGAGAGGATGAGGATCTCTTGCGAGTGCATCGCCCCTTTCACCCTTGTGTCCAGTATTATTGGACCTGGCAGGGGCAGGGGCAGGGGGGGCTATTGTGTGTGTGCGCGTTTGTGTGTGTGTGGGATTGAGTATGTCTGTGGGGGGGTGAAAATGTGTGTAAGTAGGGGGGAATTGAGTGTGTGTTGGGGGGGGAATTGTGTACGCGGGGGGGGTTGAGTGTGTGTTGGATGGGAATGAGTGTGTGTGGGGAATTGAGTGTGTGGGGGAGGGTGTTGAGTTGTATGTGGTGGGGGGGTATGTGTTTGTCTCTGGGGGGGGGGGCTTGAGTGAGTGTGTGTGGGGGTTTGAGTATGTGCCTGGGGGGGGCATTGAGTGTGTGTGGTGAATTGTATGTGTGGGGGGGGATTGAGTGTGTGTGGGATGAGTGAGGACAGGGGGAATTATGTGGAGAGAGGGTGTAGATTTTTACAGGGGTGCGCAAACTATTTGAGCTGCGCCCCCTTTGTCTGCTCCCCCCTTACCTCTTTCGTCGGGGTCTTGTGACGTCACGTCGCTGCATCGCCATGGCAACCGCGGGGTCATGTGACGTTACGTGCCATGGCGACGCGTCACACCAAGCCGCTGAATCCCGGTAGGTGGAGTAGCAGAGGCCTGACGCGATCCCCGGGGGAGGAGCGCGGGACCTCTACAAGCGCCTGCCAGAAAAATGTACCGCCCCCAGCCGGCGCACCGCCCCCAGCCTGCGCACCGCCCCCAGCCTGCGCACCGCCCCCAGCCGCCCCCAGCCTGCGCACCGCGGGTGTAGGAGACGGATACACGTGTAAGATTTATTACATGTGCAGGGGGCCCCGAAAATGTGTCAGAGAGAGAGAGCTTTTAGGGTGAGAGAGGGCGGGGGCAGTGAGTGAGGGCTGTTAGTGTGAGTCAGGCATGTTAGAGTGAGTCAGGCATGTTAGAGTGAGTGAGGGCTGTTAGAGTAAGTTATGGCTATACGAGTGAGTGAGGGCTTTTAGAGTGAGGGCTATTGTTCGAGTGAGGGCTTTTAGAGTGATGGCTGTTGTCAGAGTGATGGCTTCTGTTTGAGTGATGGCTGTTGTTTGAGTGAGGGCTGTTGTTTGAGTGAGGGCTGTTTGAGTGAGGGCTGTTTGAGTGAGGGCTGTTGTTTGAGTGAGGGCTGTTTGAGTGAGGGCTGTTGTTTGAGTGAGGGCTGTTGTCAGTGATGGCTGTTTTTTGAGTGAGGGCTGTTGTCAGAGTTAGGACTCTTAGAGTGAATGAAGGTTGTTTGGGTGAGGGCTGTTAGAGTGAGTGTGGGCTGTTAGATTGTGGGCTGTTGAATGAGTAATGGCTGTTTAAGTGAGGGCTTTTACAGTGAGTTAGGGCTGTTTGAGTGAATGAGGGTTGTTAGAATGAGTTAGAGCTGTTAGAGTGGGGTCCGTTAGAGTGAGTGAGGGCTGTTTTAATGAGGGCTGAGTGAGGACTGTAAGAGTGGGGACTGTTAGAGTGAGTGAGGGCTGTTAGAGTAAGTGACGGCTGTTAGAGTAAGAGAGGGCTGTTAAAGTGAGGGCTGCTAGAGTGAGTGAGAGCATGTTAGAATGAGTGAGCGCAGTTAGAGTGAGTGTTGTTGCAGTAAGTGAGGCCTGTTAGAGTGAGTGAGGCATGTTAGAATGAGTGAGGGCTGTTAGAGTGAATGAGGACTGTGTGAGAGTGTGAGGTTAGAATGAGTGAGGACTGTTAGAGTGAGGGCTGTGTGAGTGAGTGATGTGTGAGTGAGACATGTTAGAGTGAGTGAGGAATGTTAGAGTAAGGGCTGTGTGAGTGAGTGAGGGCTGTGAGTGAGACATGTTAGAGTTATGGCTTAGTGAGTGAGTGAGTGAGGACTGAGTGAGGACTGTTAGAGAGGGCTGTGTGAGTGAGTGTTGTGTGAGTGAGTCAGGCATGTTAGAGTGAGTGAGTGTTGTGTGAGTGAGTGTTGTGTGAGTGAGTGTTGTGTGAGTGCTGTGTGAGTGAGGCATGTTAGAGTTAGTGAGTGCTGTGTGAGTGAGTGCTGTGTGAGTTAGTGCTGTGTGAGTGAGTGCTGTGTGAGTGAGGACTGTGTGAGTGAGCACTGACAGAGAGTGGTGAAGGCTCCCAGCTGCAGTGTGTTGGGAGAGTGGCAGCAGTAGGGGGAGTGGGGGGGGGAGGGTGTTTATGTTTCAGGGTAGAACTTTATGACCCTGCTAATTCCCATTTTGTTACTGTTACAGGGAGTCAGGAGAGAGGGATTAGGAATGAGGGGGGGTTGGGGGGGACTCCTCTGCAGGACACTGACACCCTGTATCCAGCTACACATTAACCCATATATAATGTGTGCACCTGTGGTATGTATGCATGTATCTATGCATGTATGTATCTATGTATGTATGTATGTATGCATGTATCTATGTATGTATGTATCTATGTATGCATGTATCTATGCATGTATGTATCTATGCATGTATGTATGTATGCATGTATCTATGTATGTATGTATGTATGCATGTATCTATGCATGTATGTATCTATGTATGTATGTATCTATGTATGTATGTATGCATGTATGTATCTATGTATGTATGCATGTTGTATGCATGTATGTATGTATGTATCTATGTATGTATGTATCTATGCATGTATGTATCTATGTATGTATGTATGCATGTATCTATGTATGTATCTATGTATGCATGTATGTATCTATGTATGTATGCATGTTTTATGTATGCATGCATGTATGTATGCATGTTTTATGTATGCATGTATGTATGTATGTATGTATGTATGTATGTATGTATGTATGTATGCATGCATGTATGTATGTTTTATGTATGTATGTATGTATGTATGTATGTATGTATGTATGTATGTATGTATGTATGTATGTGGGCGGCATCTTTTGGGTCTCATCCGTGCCAGGCTGGTTGCTGGATATGCAACGTGAAGCTGAGTATAAGGCCGCGCTTATAGAGCCGGCGACGCGACGTCGCCCGAAAACAAATGCATTGTCGCTTATAGTAAGCGACGGGGCGACAAAGCGACGGGGCGACAAAGCGACGGGGCGACAAAGCGATTTTCTGAAGCCGGCAATATTAGATTTTTCAAGGGCTGTCGCCTCGTGTGACAGCCCCTGAACCAATCAATGGCCAGGCCTCCCCCGCGCTGCCGCCGCAAAGCGAAATACAACTTTCGCTAGCGGTGACGGGTGATGTCACGCGCCGCCCGTCGCGGGCACTATACGCGCGGCCTAACTAGGCATTATAAAGTTATGGTGGGTAAAAAAAGTGACAACTCCTCCACCGTATAGTGTGCTGCAAATGCACACACCGCGTGTAAGCACAGTCACACGCCTCAGCCAGGTCTGCAGCCCTGCCCTGCCCCATTATCTCTTAGCTTCCACAGTGCTGCCACTGCAGCCAGGGATTCTGGGTAACAACTTGCAAATGAGCGCGCAGTGTCACTCTTTACTTCTCATCTACATAAAATAAAACTTTCATCTACAGAAATATCCATATCGGGCTTCATTGTGCAGGGATTAGTGCAGGGGGGCTCAATTCCAGCCCTCAAGCACCCCCCCCCCCCCCAACAGGTCAGGTTTTCAGGATATCCCAGCTTCAACACTGGTGGCTCAGAGCCTCTGATTGAGCCACCTGTGCTGAAGCAGAGACTGATTGAGCCACCAGTGCTGAAGCAGGGACTCATTGAGCCCCCCCCCCCCCCCCCGTGCGGAAGCTGCGACTGATTGAGACAATAGTAATAAAGAAACTGATTGAGATGCCTGTGCTGAAGAATGGACTGGTTGAGCCACCTGTGCTGAAGCAGGGATATCCTGAAAACCTGTCGGGGGGGGGGGGGGGGGGCCTGCGGACAGGAGTTGAGCCCACCTGGATGTGTGGATGGGATTTCACTGGATCCTGCGGAGAAAGTACGACTGGCACTAATAAGACTCTTTCATGTGGGCTCATCTCGCTCCTGCCGTCCCGAGCAGCTCGTAACCAGAGGCTCGGATACATCACCTCCCCTATATGTTTCCTGCCCCGTTCTGCGCGTTGCCAAGAAATCCACAATGTATTGGCGAGGACGACCAACAAAAGGGAATCTCCCTGGAGATGAAAAAACCCTATAAAAAAAAATCCAGATGTTTCCAGATTGAGAGTGTGCGTTAGTGTGTGTGTGTGTGTGTGTGTGTGTGTGTGTGTGAGCAGGGGTGTCCGTGTGTGTCTCTTTCTCTGCTGTCAAGCTACAGGAAGACCCACACACACACACAACCCTCTCCAAGGCCAGAACTTCCCCAAACAAACACAGACAGTACAAGTTCTCTTTCCTCTCGGCCATTCCAGCCTCTCTGGTTGCCAAAGACAATCTGGCCTACACCACCGAGCTTCCTGGCTTTGCCGCGCGCTCTCCCCTTTGACCTGTGAGAAAGTAGACACACGAGAGTCCTACCTTCCTGCAAGATGTTTGCTGGGTGATGAATGGACGCTGGTTGGGGATCTCCATGTGGAGATGAGAGATAACCACCAGAAGCCCAGCCTGCTGGTGGCCTGCTGGTCAAGACGTGAGCTATATCACGACCCCCCGGGGTCAAGGGGCTCTGGCCTGGCCCTTCCTCCGGCTGCTCCTGGAGGGAAGACCCCGAAGAGATGTAATCTTCCACCACCTTCCCTTGTCTTTAGGACGCATTGTATACACTTGGGATGTCCGTCGGATGCTCGAAGTTCTCCATTGTTCAGGCACCGGTCCCACTAACTTCACTCCAAACAAACATTCTTTTTCCCCTTGTGCTTGGGTTTCTCCTGCCTGCTTGTTACTTCCCTGGGATCTCAATGAGCAGCTAACTTGTTCTCCGGAGGCTGTGCAGTAAAGTCGCATTTGTGGAGATCATAACAGTTTTATAATCACAATAGCTTATTCCATGGAGCGCTTTTCTCCCAATGGGACGCAAAGCGCGCCACAATTACGGTGTAGCGCGCGGTACGCAACAAGGATTGCTGCAGACACAGTGCAGCTTACAAGCTGTTTCTTTCTTTTAATATATGCAGCCTTTGATTACCTTTAATGTACACTAATTACCTAAGCTGACGATCGATTGGTTCTCCCGCGATCGATCAGCAAAGATCCGGCTCCACGAATTGGCCGCCTTTCAGTTTGAAAAAAAAATCAGTCGGTGTAACTCAGCAGCTACAATGTATCTTAAATGACTAAGGTAACATTATCTCTTGTTACAGCTTGCAGCTCACACTGCTGGGAACATTGGCAACAAGTTATCACAGACAGGAATGTGTTGCAAATATCTTGCACTGCTGGGGAGGTGAGCTAAACCTGCTATAGAAATCAAAGGATGCTCAGCATATTAAAACTCATCAAAAATGGCATTAAGAGTGTAAAACATTTATTTTTTTGTATTATCTAATATTACAGAACTGATTTATTTAGAAAAAAAAACCACATGTAGGATATTGCTTGGATTACTCCTTTAATAGCAATATTAGTTCTTTTTACATCCTACTGGTGAATAACAAAAACAATGGAAAAACTATAAACCTGTGTGCAGAGCCCTGGGGAATCACCTATATATATTTCCATGGCGCCCACAATGAACGCAACAAAAATAAAGTGCTGGGAGAGAGGGGTGAAGGTGGAATTTGTGGAAACGACTGGGTAGAGCGCAGGAGACGAGTAGAGACCGAAGCCGAGACGTACGGGGGGAGCAGACGGGCGGAGGGTCTTGACAAGGACTTTCTAGGACTTTTGATGACTTACAACCCAAGAAACTCTTCAAAGGGGAATGTTGGCACAGGAATGTTCTCCAAGGGAAGGTACCATTGAGGGGTTTATATTAAGGAGATGCTTCTGCTGAGACTGCTGCTGACAGTATGACCTCTAAAACGCACTTTTCTGGGAAGGAAAGAGGCAGCTTTTGTCTAAAGCAACATTAATGCTTAAACGGTGGCACTATATAAATTAAATGATCGATACATACATTAATCCCAGAGAGAATTTCCTGCTGTGAGTTATACCTGCACGGTTTATCGCTCGCCCTCCATCTTTTCCCCTGCAAACTCCGCGCACGCACTGCACAAGACTCACCTGCTACAAGCAAAGGCGGTATTATTATTATTATTATTATTATTATTATTATTTTTATAAATCCGCTTTTTATTGACTATACTTTTTGAGAATGAAGCTAAAAAAGGCAAACAGACAGCAGAATAACGCTGGATGTTACATATAAAACAGCTTGACATGCCTACGTGAGCCCCTGCTTACAGACGACAACAAATCACAGAAATACACCAGAGCGATGAGTTAGCCACCCCTGCACTAGCAGCTGGCCTGGGCTCGCAATATGGCGGTTTAAGGTCCAGCATCACGTGGGGCAATAGGAAGCCACAACATCATCTGTCGTGTCGCTGGACCTTCCAACATGCAGGAGCTGCCCTTTACACGTCTCCCCTGTCCCCCAACAAGGGGGGGGATTTGTTTTATTCTTTAGGAGATCCTCCTTTGTCTTTTATTTTTTTTAATGGTTTGGCTGCTCTTATTTCTCCATTATCCTGCCCCGTTTCTCTCCAGCCGGTTGTTGGACCCGTGCATCCATGTCAGTAACGCAGCACCGATGCGGCGGGACAAACAGAAATCGACAATGGTGTCTCTTGCAGGGAAGGGGTTAATCGCACGCCAGGCCCTTTAAATCTCTTCCCGTCTCCTTGGGTGTGACCCTAAAAGTCTGCGCTTCTAATGACTCCAACCTCCTCACCCCGGGACCATTTAACACCGCGTCTATTATGTAAAAATAGAAGTATAGAATAATTGTTTTTTTGTTTGTTTTCCCTTTCTTGTATAGCGCTGATAGTGTACACAGCGCTGAACATAGCCTTTCTGCAGGCCCGAGTCCCTGCCCCGCTGAGCTGACAATCTATTTTTGGGCGCCCGCAGCACAGTGAGTTAAAGTGACTTGCCCAAGGCCACAAGGTGCTGACACCGGGAATTGAACCAGGTTGCCCCCCAGCGTTGTGTGGAGTCCGTGTCGTTACTCACTGAGCCGATCCTTCAGCATGTTAGGAGGCGTCAGACGTAGAGATGAAAGAATCTGCCCAAAATCCGTCTCCCAGATTTTTTTTCCCTTCACATTTCCCCTCCCAAAATACGGTGCGCGGTGTAAAATCGGCAAACGGATTTGGTCATCAAAATGCTTTTTTGGATACAACTCGCGGGACGGATTTGTAGAATCCAATTGGCGGGTTCAGTTTTACAAATCCGTCTCGCGGGTTGTGGAATGCGCCAAGTGCTTTGGTAATAATACAAAATCCGCCACATGCAAATCGCCCTTTCTGGCGAGTGATAACAAATCACGGTTAGGTCGCGCAGCAAGGGCATGTATGGGTAATTCGCCCGAAAACGTACAGCACGAGTGTCCATATTGACCTCCAATGCTTCAGCCCCAAAATGACTAACCCCAAAATCATGGCCTCCCACGTCTTACTGTGGAATTGTTGGTAGAAGGCTCCCCAGACCACTTCCAACTTGTTTGAGGACTCGGGTATCGCATGAGTGATTCTGTCCATCGAGAAGATGTTCCAAGTCATGTTTGGTCATCGGAGACCCATGGATGCCCCACATTTCCCCCCCAATAAGAGACACGGACACATATAACAGGCCACACGGTATATGGGGTGTAATGGCCACAACTTTTATTAATTCCAACATATAACCATTGTATATACCCCGTAAACCGAACCATACCAGACAGCCCGTGGCTGTGTCTTGGGCCCACCCATACTCGTGGCTATTGACCCCCCCCCCTGCTAGCTGGCTAACCGGCTCAGCCACCATGGTAATAAATACACCACCTGACCGAAAAAACCCGGGGCATTAGTCCACCACCTGCCCTAGGACCCACTCCGGCACCCACCAAACCCCGCCAGTTGTGACAAATAATGAAACAAGACCCTGAAGTAACGAACGTCACTTGTTATTTCGTTTTTTTGGGGGGTTGACGTCTTTATTTCCACTTTTTTCTTCCTTATTTTTATTTATTTGTTTTAGAATGGGGGGGTACATTGCACATACTCTGAAATATATCACGCATATGACCACCGCAACACAGACTGACAACCCATAACCGTGCTCCCAACGAGAGACACGCTATTGCTGCCAGCCAAAAACCGGGGAGGGCGGGCGGCAATCAATCTCAAGACGCTGTGGCAAGGGAGAGGAAGGACATCCCACCGGCCACCAAGTCATATACCCCAGGGGCTGCACCTCCCACCCTGACGCAGGACCCTGCATAATTATACTGGCCAGTACACAGCTGGGGGGTGGGCAAGGAGGGGACACACCACTGGCCATAGCTACAGTACCTGCCCTCTTACTGACTTTTGTGATAAATACCGTTTATTCTGTGGTCAACATTCTGGTCCCGAGTGGAGACCTCCCTTGGGTCATCTTTACCCCATCACCTATAGTGAGAACTGTAGGGGCAAAATGTTCGGTTGGAAGATCCCAATCGCATGTTTTTCTCTTAGATCCCAGGTTTAGAGCAGCCCCCCATCCTACTATAGTACAATATATTGCCCAGGTGATCGTGTAGCCAGTCCCAAATTTGGAAACAAAGACCCCTTGGCTGGCAGAGGCGCCTTCCTCTACGTTTTGACTCTTGCATCTTCACGGTTGGCAACACTGGCAGACTGCAGCTAAAAATAACTGCCACATAAAGGCTGTTACCGGATAATTAATATGCAACCGTTTGTGGAAACCTCGGACGGAGACAATGCAGCTTCTGTATGCCACGAAACCCTGGCCTCCTGGCTAATGGTAAAGCAAGAATCGTCCCTGCCACAGCTGACCTCAATATCTCCGAGCGGAGTGAGACGGGTAAGGACTTCACACAGGTCAAATCGGAAACCGCCCGGCGTCCCAGATTCCTCAAATTTCCCGTGAATGGAGCCAGGAATGTGTTTCTCCCGCTGCGTTTGTTCACGGTCTGAGAAATGACTGCATGGATGAGCATATGCATCTACTGTATGTATGTATATCTTTATTTATATAGCACCTGTATCCATGTACACAGTAACAATAGGAGTCCCTGCCCCGCAGAGCTTACAATCTAAGTGGTAAGTAGGGAGAACGTACAGAGACAGTAGGAGGGTGGGTAAGGGCGTCTGCAGGGGGCCAAGGTCGGTGCATGAGGTGTACAGTATCAGTCGCGGAGCTGCCCATATGCTGCCTTACAGAGGGGTGTTTTAGGAAAGGTCCTAAAGGTGGAGAGAGAGGGGGCCAGTCGGGTATTGAGGGGAAGGACGTTCCAGGGGTGCGGGGCAGTGGGAGAGAGAGAGGGGGCCACTCAGATACTGAGGGGAAGGACATTCCAGGGGTGCGGGGCAGTGAGGGAGAGAGAGGGGGGGCCACTCAGATACTGAGGGGAAGGACATTCCAGGGGTGCGGGGCAGTGAGAGAGAGAGGGGGCCACTCAGATACTGAGGGGAAGGACATTCCAGGGGTGCGGGGCAGTGAGAGAGAGAGGGGGCCACTCAGATACTGAGGGGAAGGACATTCCAGGGGTGCGGGGCAGTGAGAGAGAGAGGGGGCCACTCAGATACTGAGGGGAAGGACATTCCAGGGGTGCGGGGCAGTGAGAGAGAGAGGGGGCCACTCAGATACTGAGGGGAAGGACATTCCAGGGGTGCGGGGCAGTGAGAGAGAGAGGGGGCCACTCAGATACTGAGGGGAAGGACATTCCAGGGGTGCGTGGCAGTGGGAGAGAGAGAGGGGGGGAACTCAGATAATGAGGGGAAGGACATTCCAGGGGTGCGGGGCAGTGAGAGAGAGAGAGGGGGCCACTTAGATACTGAGGGGAAGAACATTCCAGGGGTGCGGGGCAGTGAGAGAGAGAGGGGGGGCACTCAGATAATGAGGGGAAGGACATTCCAGGGGTGCGGGGCAGTGAGAGAGAGAGAGGGGGCCACTCAGATACTGAGGGGAAGGACATTCCAGGGGTGCGGGGCAGTGAGAGAGAGAGGGGGGGCCACTCAGATAATGAGGGGAAGGACATTCCAGGGGTGCGGGGCAGTGGGAGAGAGAGAGGGGGGGAACTCAGATAATGAGGGGAAGGACATTCCAGGGGTGCGGGGCAGTGAGAGAGAGAGAGGGGGCCACTTAGATACTGAGGGGAAGAACATTCCAGGGGTGCGGGGCAGTGAGAGAGAGAGGGGGGGCCACTCAGATACTGAGGGGAAGGACATTCCAGGGGTGCGGGGCAGTGAGAGAGAGAGGGGGCCACTCAGATACTGAGGGGAAGGACATTCCAGGGGTGCGGGGCAGTGAGAGAGAGAGGGGGGGGGGCACTCAGATAATGAGGGGAAGGACATTCCAGGGGTGCGGGGCAGTGAGAGAGAGAGGGGGGGCCACTCAGATACTGAGGGGAAGGACATTCCAGGGGTGCGGGGCAGTGAGAGAGAGAGGGTTTAGGCGGGAGAGGGATTTAGATACAAAAGGGGGAGACTGAAGACATTCTTGAGCAGAACCCAAGAGTCGGGCTGGTGTATAGTGAGATATTAGGGTGAGTTGGGTGAGATGTAAGGAGGGGCAGAGCAGTGTATAGTGAGATATTAGGGTGAGATGTAAGGAGGGGCAGAGGAGGGTATAGTGAGATATTAGGGTGAGATGTAAGGAGGGGCAGAGGGGGGTATAGTGAGAGATTAGGGTGAGATGTAAGGAGGGGCAGAGGAGGGAATAGTGAGATATTAGGGTGAGATGTAAGGAGGGGCAGAGGAGTGTATAGTGAGAGATTAGGGTGAGATGTAAGGAGGGGCACAGGCGTGTATAGTGAGATATTAGGGTGAGATGTAAGGAGGGGCACAGGCGTGTATAGTGAGATATTAGGGTGAGATGTAAGGAGGGGCAGAGGAGGGTATAGTGAGATATTAGGGTGAGATGTAAGGAGGGGCAGAGGAGGGTATAGTGAGATATTAGGGTGAGGTGTAAGGTGGTGTAGAGGAGTGTATAGCCTTAAAAGTGAGGAGGAGAATTTTGTAAGTAACACAGGATTTAATAGGAAGCTAGTAGAGGGATTTAAGCAGGGGAGACTCTGAGACAGATTTAGGAGAGAGTAACATGATTCTGGCAGCAGTGTTTAGGATAGATTGTAGGGGAGACAGGTGAGAGGCAGGAAGGCCGGACAGCAGGAGGTTACAGTAGTCGTGACGGGAGAGAATGAGGGCCAGTCAGAGGTTTAGCAGTAGAGGGACAGAGGAAACGGCGTATCTGTGCAATGCTACAGAGGGAAAAAACGACAGGTTCTAGCTACATTGTGAATGTGAGGGAGGAGTCAAACGTGACCCCAACATATAGAATGTACCCCGAAAAGAAAGATGTATGAAGACAATTCTGGAGCAAAGAGACGTTGCCATTTAGAGAATGTAAAATAGGAGGAACGGCCAGCTCCAGTCCTCAAAGGCCACCAACAGGTCAGGTTTTCAGGATATCCCAGCTTCAGCACAGGTGGCTCAATCAGTCCCTGCTTCAGCACAAGTGGCTCAATCAATCCCCGCTTCAGCACAGGCGGCTCAGTCCCTGCTTCAGCATAGGGGGGCTCAATCAGAGGCTCGGTGGAAGACCGAGCCTCTGATTGAGCCACCTGTGCTGAAGCAGGGATATCCTCAAAACCTTACCTGTTGGGGGGGAGGGTTGGATCTTGAGGACTGGAGTTGAGCTTAAGCAGAAGGCAGTTTAATGGATGAGTACGTTCTCTGCAATGAGTCTCCAACGTGCCTTCCTAAGCAGGACCTGTTGCTGAAGCTGAAAGTTTACACTGCCGTTTTACGATTCTTTTATTGCGTTAATTTGAATTTAGAAGAAGGAAAAAAAACAGACGGGGATAGCAACAGCAGCTGCTTTTAACACCATGCCAATCACTTTAAACAAGAGTATTTACGTAATTACAACTCTAGTGACGGGAATAAAAGTTTTTCAAATCCAACAGGCCTTTCTTTTCAAGGCAGCGTTTGAAGGGAGAGAGACGTGGCTCCGAAATGCCAATCAGTTTGACAAGCAATTACCTGCCTGCGATTAATTGAAGGACCTTGCGGAGGGAACACAAAGGCAAGACGCGTTGCAGTGCTGTGTTATCGCGCCTCGGTAGGGTGGCTGCACGACGCGCTGCTATGCGCGGTCATGTGACCCCCCCCCACACCCGGCACCGCAGGAGTAACGCTGCAGGCGGTCCCGTTCAGAAGCAGGGGCCCCCCGCCCTCCGTGGCTCCATCGTGGAAAACGCTGCTCACCCACGTCCCCGCGGTTAGCAAGTCCTATTACATCGGTATTAGGAGAATTTATAGGGAGCGGTTATATGGGGTAATAGGAGAAGTTATAGGGAGCGGTTATATGGGGTAATAGGAGGAGTTATAGGGAGCGGTTATATGGGGTATTAGGAGAAGTTATAGGGAGCGGTTATATAGGGTAATAGGAGGAGTTATAGGGAGCGGTTATATGGGGTAATAGGAGGAGTTATAGGGAGCGGTTATTTGGGGTAATAGGAGGAGTGATAGGGAGCGGTTATATGGGGTAATAGGAGGAGTTATAGGGAGCGGTTATATGGGGTATTAGGAGAAGTTATAGGGAGCGGTTATATGGGGTAATAGGAGGAGTTATAGGGAGCGGTTATATGGGGTAATGGGAGGAGTTATAGGAAGGGGTTATATGGGGTAATACGAAGAGTTATAGGGAGGGGTTATATGTGGTAATAGGAGGAGTTATAGGGAGCGGTTATATAGGGTAATAGGACGAATTATAGGGAGCGGTTATATGGGGTAATAGGAGGAGTTATATGGAGCGGTTATATAGGGTAATACGACGAATTATAGGGAGAGGTTATATGGGGTAATAGGAGGAGTTATAGGGAGCGGGTATATGGGATAATAGGAGGAGTTATAGGGAGATGTTATATGGGGTAATACGATGAATTATAGGGAGAGGTTATATGGGGTAATAGGGAGCGGTTAAATGGGGCAATAGGAGGAGTTATAGGTGAAATCAAATGTTTACAATGACTAGCTAAACATTTGCAGGAAGGATTCCTGTTTTTTTGTCTTTTCGTGCCCCGTTTGGAAGAACATTCGGCAAAAACAAAACAAAACAAAAAAGTTAATGTTTAAAAAATGAGATAATTGAGCTCTCAGCGTCGGGAAAGCTTTAGAAATTTGCCAAGTTTATGTCAGGCCCTTATCAGGAAATCTCCCAGTAATCCTATAAGTGACATATCTTAAACATAAAGCCTGAAACCTAAATTCCCCCAGGTTTGGGTTAAAAATAAATTGGAGCAGGGTTTGGATGAAAAACCTTGGAATGTGCTAGCGAAAAGTACAAGAACAAATCTGACTAGTGTTTGATTTATTTAGAAGATGTGTTAGGGGGGGGTGGGGGGGGGGGGAAATACGTGGGGAGCTCCCTCTCGTTTTCATGCACGTCCCGGGCGGAGGATAAGGTTGGCGAGGTGACACGTTCCGGCTATTATTATTATGAAGAAGAAGAAGAACTTGGTTTGTGTACTGTCCTGGGCTGCGTATTATATCACTGAGGCGAGTGTTGGAAACCCACTACCCGCCACCCAAGGGGGGCTCAATTCCAGTCCTCAAGCCCTCCCCCCCCCCCATCCAGGTCAAGTTTTGAGGATATCCCAGCTTCAGCACAGGTGGCTCAATCAAAGGCTCAGTCAACTGAGCCTCTGATTGAGCCACCTGTGCTGAAGCAGGGACTGATTGAGCCACCTGTGCTGAAGCAGGGACTGATTGAGCCACCTGTGATGAAGCAGGGACTGATTGAACCACCTGTGCTGAATCAGGGACTGATTGAGACACCTGTGCTGAAGCAGGGACTGATTGACCCAGCTATGCTGATGCAGGGACTGATTGGGCCACTTCTGCTGAAGCAGGGACTCATTTAGCCACCTTTGCTGAAGCAGGGACTGATTGAGCAACCTGTGCTGAAGCGGCGATATCCTGAAAACCTGACCGGGTGGGGGGTGTGGGGGGCACGAGGACTAGCATTGAGCCCCCTTCTCGTCCCCCATCTTTCTGAAACAAGCCGCGGGCTCCCAGATTACAATCCTGTACAATCAACCTTTGCACATGATAAAAGCGGCCACTTGTGGAAAGCCCAATGGGACGGGAATGAGATTGGAGCTGTGCATGCGTGTTCCCGAGTCCTGGCACAGGCCGGAAGCCGTGCCTGGCCTGGCCAGAGACTCAGTGGATAAACCCTACTGTCACAGGGCCACCTCCACAGGGGCTTGATAAGAAGTGATCTGCCAGGCTCCGAGTCGTCAGACACTGCCGGGGTTAATGTGTGCGGGTGTTGGGTACATGCTGTTGACTGGTGCCTCTTAGTATCCGCTTGACATGGACTCTCGCTGTGATACAAAGTGTCTTTAATCTCTGCCTGATTGGCTTTATCTAGGACCTGTCAGTGTATTCGGTGCTCAGAGTGAGTGCTCTGTAAATCTTGCCCAGAAGGTAGACACCCAATGGACAGCCTATCGTCTCTTTGTCCTGCTGGGTAGAGTAGGAGACACGAGACCTGTCCGTCCCTCAGCCTATGAACCAGAAGCAGCCAGGTTGGCTGTGTCTGGCTTATCAAGCCTGCTGATAGAACCAGAGCATCAAAGAGAATGCAGATAGGATCCCTTAGCTGGTGTTTGGGTCTGCAGGCTATGGGAGCGGGTGTGAAATGACTAATCTCTCTCACCCTGGCTGCCCTGTTGGCTATGACTATGTCTTCAGAGAGCCCCCTCTGCCCAGTCCCTGCCGGTCCCCTTCTGTACAGAACATTATTCTGCTCGTGTTGCTATCGCACAAATTCAGCCCCCATTATCTCCTGGTCCTGGCTGATTCCCTGCGGGGCTGCCCTCCATGTACACCAGCGCCGCACCGTTACTCAGCTACCCCGTTACTACTAACCCAGCGCTGCACCGTTACTCAGCTACCCCGTTACTACTAACCCAGCGCTGCACCGTTACTCAGCTACCCCGTTACTACTAACCCAGCGCCGCACCGTTATTCAGCTACCCCGTTACTACTAACCCAGCGCTGCACCGTTACTCAGCTACCCCGTTACTACTAACCCAGCGCCGCACCGTTATTCAGCTACCCCGTTACTACTAACCCAGCGCTGCACCGTTACTCAGCTACCCCGTTACTACTAACCCAGCGCCGCACCGTTATTCAGCTACCCCGTTACTACTAACCCAGCGCTGCACCGTTACTCAGCTACCCCGTTACTACTAACCCAGCGCTGCACCGTTACTCAACTACCCCGTTACTACTAACCCAGCGCTGCACCGTTACTCAGCTACCCCGTTACTACTAACCCAGCGCTGCACCGTTACTCAGCTACCCCGTTACTACTAACCCAGCGCTGCACCGTTACTCAGCTACCCCGTTACTACTAACCCAGCGCTGCACCGTTACTCAGCTACCCCGTTACTACTAACCCAGCGCTGCACCGTTACTCAGCTACCCCGTTACTACTAACCCAGCGCTGCACCGTTACTCAGCTACCCCGTTACTACTAACCCAGCGCTGCACCGTTACTCAGCTACCCCGTTACTACTAACCCAGCGCTGCACCGTTATTCAGCTACCCCGTTACTACTAACCCAGCGATGCACCGTTATTCAGCTACCCCGTTACTACTAACCCAGCGCTGCACCGTTACTCAGCTACCCCGTTACTACTAACCCAGCGCTGCACCGTTACTCAGCTACCCCGTTACTACTAACCCAGCGCTGCACCGTTATTCAGCTACCCCGTTACTACTAACCCAGCGCTGCACCGTTACTCAGCTACCCCGTTACTACTAACCCAGCGCTGCACCGTTATTCAGCTACCCCGTTACTACTAACCCAGCGCTGCATCGTTACTCAGCTACCCCGTTACTACTAACCCAGCGCTGCACCGTTATTCAGCTACCCCGTTACTACTAACCCAGCGCTGCATCGTTACTCAGCTACCCCGTTACTACTAACCCAGCGCTGCACCGTTACTCAACTACCCCGTAACTACTAACCCAGCGCTGCACCGTTACTCAGCTACCCCGTTACTACTAACCCAGCGCTGCACCGTTACTCAGCTACCCCGTTACTACTAACCCAGCGCTGCACCGTTACTCAGCTACCCCGTTACTACTAACCCAGCGCTGCACCGTTACTCAGCTACCCCGTTACTACTAACCCAGCGCTGCACCGTTACTCAGCTACCCCGTTACTACTAACCCAGCGCTGCACCGTTACTCAGCTACCCCGTTACTACTAACCCAGCGCTGCACCGTTACTCAGCTACCCCGTTACTACTAACCCAGCGCTGCACCGTTACTCAGCTACCCCGTTACTACTAACCCAGCGCTGCACCGTTACTCAGCTACCCCGTTACTACTAACCCAGCGCTGCATCGTTACTCAGCTACCCCGTTACTACTAACCCAGCGCTGCAACGTTACTCAGCTACCCCGTTACTACTAACCCAGCGCTGCACCGTTACTCAGCTACCCCGTTACTACTAACCCAGCGCTGCATCGTTACTCAGCTACCCCGTTACTACTAACCCAGCGCTGCACCGTAACTCAGCTACCCCGTTACTACTAACCCAGCGCTGCACCGTTACTCAGCTACCCCGTTACTACTAACCCAGCGCTGCAACGTTACTCAGCTACCCCGTTACTACTAACCCAGCGCTGCACCGTTACTCAGCTACCCCGTTACTACTAACCCAGCGCTGCACCGTTACTCAGCTACCCCGTTACTACTAACCCAGCGCTGCACCGTTACTCAGCTACCCCGTTACTACTAACCCAGCGCTGCACCGTTACTCAGCTACCCCGTTACTACTAACCCAGCGCTGCACCGTTACTCAGCTACCCCGTTACTACTAACCCAGCGCCGCACCGTTATTCAGCTACCCCGTTACTACTAACCCAGCGCTGCACCGTTACTCAGCTACCCCGTTACTACTAACCCAGCGCTGCACCGTTATTCAGCTACCCCGTTACTACTAACCCAGCGCTGCACCGTTACTCAGCTACCCCGTTACTACTAACCCAGCGTTGCACCGTTACTCAGCTACCCCGTTACTACTAACCCAGCGCTGCACCGTTACTCAGCTACCCCGTTACTACTAACCCAGCGCTGCATCGTTACTCAGCTACCCCGTTACTACTAACCCAGCGCTGCACCGTTACTCAGCTACCCCGTTACTACTAACCCAGCGCTGCACCGTTACTCAGCTACCCCGTTACTACTAACCCAGCGCTGCACCGTTACTCAACTACCCCGTTACTACTAACCCAGCGCTGCACCGTTACTCAGCTACTCCATTACTACTAACCCAGCGCTGCACCGTTACTCAGCTACCCCGTTACTACTAACCCAGCGCTGCACCGTTACTCAGCTACCCCGTTACTAATAACCCAACGCTGCACCGTTACTCAACTACTCTGTTACTACTAACCCAGCGCTGCAACATTACTCTACTACTCCATTTCTACTAACCCAGCGCTGCACCGTTACTCAGCTACCCCGTTACTACTAACCCAGCGCTGCACCGTTACTCAGCTACCCCGTTACTACTAACCCAGCGTTGCACCGTTACTCAGCTACCCCGTTACTACTAACCCAGCGCTGCACCGTTACTCAGCTACCCCGTTACTACTAACCCAGCGCTGCATCGTTACTCAGCTACCCCGTTACTACTAACCCAGCGCTGCACCGTTACTCAGCTACCCCGTTACTACTAACCCAGCGCTGCACCGTTACTCAGCTACCCCGTTACTACTAACCCAGCGCTGCACCGTTACTCAACTACCCCGTTACTACTAACCCAGCGCTGCACCGTTACTCAGCTACTCCATTACTACTAACCCAGCGCTGCACCGTTACTCAGCTACCCCGTTACTACTAACCCAGCGCTGCACCGTTACTCAGCTACCCCGTTACTACTAACCCAGCGCTGCACCGTTACTCAGCTACCCCGTTACTACTAACCCAGCGCTGCACCGTTACTCAGCTACCCCGTTACTACTAACCCAGCGCTGCACCGTTACTCAGCTACCCCGTTACTACTAACCCAGCGCTGCACCGTTACTCAGCTACCCCGTTACTACTAACCCAGCGCTGCACCGTTACTCAACTACCCCGTAACTACTAACCCAGCGCTGCACCGTTACTCAGCTACCCCGTTACTACTAACCCAGCGCTGCACCGTTATTCAGCTACCCCGTTACTACTAACCCAGCGCTGCACCGTTATTCAGCTACCCCGTTACTACTAACCCAGCGCTGCACCGTTACTCAACTACCCCGTAACTACTAACCCAGCGCTGCACCGTTACTCAGCTACCCCGTTACTACTAACCCAGCGCTGCACCGTTATTCAGCTACCCCGTTACTACTAACCCAGCGCTGCACCGTTACTCAGCTACCCCGTTACTACTAACCCAGCGCTGCACCGTTACTCAGCTACCCCGTTACTACTAACCCAGCGCTGCACAGTTACTCAACTACCCCGTAACTACTAACCCAGCGCTGCACCGTTACTCAGCTACCCCGTTACTACTAACCCAGCGCTGCACCGTTATTCAGCTACCCCGTTACTACTAACCCAGCGCTGCACCGTTATTCAGCTACCCCGTTACTACTAACCCAGCGCTGCACCGTTACTCAACTACCCCGTAACTACTAACCCAGCGCTGCACCGTTACTCAGCTACCCCGTTACTACTAACCCAGCGCTGCACCGTTATTCAGCTACCCCGTTACTACTAACCCAGCGCTGCACCGTTACTCAGCTACCCCGTTACTACTAACCCAGCGCTGCACCGTTACTCAGCTACCCCGTTACTACTAACCCAGCGCTGCACCGTTACTCAGCTACCCCGTTACTACTAACCCAGCGCTGCACCGTTACTCAGCTACCCCGTTACTACTAACCCAGCGCCGCACCGTTATTCAGCTACCCCGTTACTACTAACCCAGCGCTGCACCGTTACTCAGCTACCCCGTTACTACTAACCCAGCGCTGCACCGTTACTCAGCTACCCCGTTACTACTAACCCAGCGTTGCACCGTTACTCAGCTACCCCGTTACTACTAACCCAGCGCTGCACCGTTACTCAGCTACCCCGTTACTACTAACCCAGCGCTGCATCGTTACTCAGCTACCCCGTTACTACTAACCCAGCGCTGCACCGTTACTCAGCTACTCCATTACTACTAACCCAGCGCTGCACCGTTACTCAGCTACCCCGTTACTACTAACCCAGCGCTGCACCGTTACTCAGCTACCCCGTTACTAATAACCCAACGCTGCACCGTTACTCAACTACTCTGTTACTACTAACCCAGCGCTGCAACATTACTCTACTACTCCATTTCTACTAACCCAGCGCTGCACCGTTACTCAGCTACCCCGTTACTACTAACCCAGCGCTGCACCGTTACTCAGCTACCCCGTTACTACTAACCCAGCGTTGCACCGTTACTCAGCTACCCCGTTACTACTAACCCAGCGCTGCACCGTTACTCAGCTACCCCGTTACTACTAACCCAGCGCTGCACCGTTACTCAGCTACCCCGTTACTACTAACCCAGCGCTGCACCGTTACTCAACTACCCCGTTACTACTAACCCAGCGCTGCACCGTTACTCAGCTACTCCATTACTACTAACCCAGCGCTGCACCGTTACTCAGCTACCCCGTTACTACTAACCCAGCGCTGCACCGTTACTCAGCTACCCCGTTACTAATAACCCAGCGCTGCACCGTTACTCAACTACTCTGTTACTACTAACCCAGCGCTGCAACATTACTCTACTACTCCATTTCTACTAACCCAGCGCTGCACCGTTACTCAGCTACCCCGTTACTACTAACCCAGCGCTGCACCGTTACTCAGCTACCCCGTTACTACTAACCCAGCGTTGCACCGTTACTCAGCTACCCCGTTACTACTAACCCAGCGCTGCACCGTTACTCAGCTACCCCGTTACTACTAACCCAGCGCTGCATCGTTACTCAGCTACCCCGTTACTACTAACCCAGCGCTGCACCGTTACTCAGCTACCCCGTTACTACTAACCCAGCGCTGCACCGTTACTCAGCTACCCCGTTACTACTAACCCAGCGCTGCACCGTTACTCAACTACCCCGTTACTACTAACCCAGCGCTGCACCGTTACTCAGCTACTCCATTACTACTAACCCAGCGCTGCACCGTTACTCAGCTACCCCGTTACTACTAACCCAGCGCTGCACCGTTACTCAGCTACCCCGTTACTACTAACCCAGCGCTGCACCGTTACTCAGCTACCCCGTTACTACTAACCCAGCGCTGCACCGTTACTCAGCTACCCCGTTACTACTAACCCAGCGCTGCACCGTTACTCAGCTACCCCGTTACTACTAACCCAGCGCTGCACCGTTACTCAGCTACCCCGTTACTACTAACCCAGCGCTGCACCGTTACTCAACTACCCCGTAACTACTAACCCAGCGCTGCACCGTTACTCAGCTACCCCGTTACTACTAACCCAGCGCTGCACCGTTATTCAGCTACCCCGTTACTACTAACCCAGCGCTGCACCGTTATTCAGCTACCCCGTTACTACTAACCCAGCGCTGCACCGTTACTCAACTACCCCGTAACTACTAACCCAGCGCTGCACCGTTACTCAGCTACCCCGTTACTACTAACCCAGCGCTGCACCGTTATTCAGCTACCCCGTTACTACTAACCCAGCGCTGCACCGTTACTCAGCTACCCCGTTACTACTAACCCAGCGCTGCACCGTTACTCAGCTACCCCGTTACTACTAACCCAGCGCTGCACCGTTACTCAACTACCCCGTAACTACTAACCCAGCGCTGCACCGTTACTCAGCTACCCCGTTACTACTAACCCAGCGCTGCACCGTTATTCAGCTACCCCGTTACTACTAACCCAGCGCTGCACCGTTATTCAGCTACCCCGTTACTACTAACCCAGCGCTGCACCGTTACTCAACTACCCCGTAACTACTAACCCAGCGCTGCACCGTTACTCAGCTACCCCGTTACTACTAACCCAGCGCTGCACCGTTATTCAGCTACCCCGTTACTACTAACCCAGCGCTGCACCGTTACTCAGCTACCCCGTTACTACTAACCCAGCGCTGCACCGTTACTCAGCTACCCCGTTACTACTAACCCAGCGCTGCACCGTTACTCAGCTACCCCGTTACTACTAACCCAGCGCTGCACCGTTACTCAGCTACCCCGTTACTACTAACCCAGCGCCGCACCGTTATTCAGCTACCCCGTTACTACTAACCCAGCGCTGCACCGTTACTCAGCTACCCCGTTACTACTAACCCAGCGCTGCACCGTTACTCAGCTACCCCGTTACTACTAACCCAGCGTTGCAACGTTACTCAGCTACCCCGTTACTACTAACCCAGCGCTGCACCGTTACTCAGCTACCCCGTTACTACTAACCCAGCGCTGCATCGTTACTCAGCTACCCCGTTACTACTAACCCAGCGCTGCACCGTTACTCAGCTACCCCGTTACTACTAACCCAGCGCTGCACCGTTACTCAGCTACCCCGTTACTACTAACCCAGCGCTGCACCGTTACTCAACTACCCCGTTACTACTAACCCAGCGCTGCACCGTTACTCAGCTACTCCATTACTACTAACCCAGCGCTGCACCGTTACTCAGCTACCCCGTTACTACTAACCCAGCGCTGCACCGTTACTCAGCTACCCCGTTACTAATAACCCAACGCTGCACCGTTACTCAACTACTCTGTTACTACTAACCCAGCGCTGCAACATTACTCTACTACTCCATTTCTACTAACCCAGCGCTGCACCGTTACTCAGCTACCCCGTTACTACTAACCCAGCGCTGCACCGTTACTCAGCTACCCCGTTACTACTAACCCAGCGTTGCACCGTTACTCAGCTACCCCGTTACTACTAACCCAGCGCTGCACCGTTACTCAGCTACCCCGTTACTACTAACCCAGCGCTGCATCGTTACTCAGCTACCCCGTTACTACTAACCCAGCGCTGCACCGTTACTCAGCTACCCCGTTACTACTAACCCAGTGCTGCACCGTTACTCAGCTACCCCGTTACTACTAACCCAGCGCTGCACCGTTACTCAACTACCCCGTTACTACTAACCCAGCGCTGCACCGTTACTCAGCTACTCCATTACTACTAACCCAGCGCTGCACCGTTACTCAGCTACCCCGTTACTACTAACCCAGCGCTGCACCGTTACTCAGCTACCCCGTTACTACTAACCCAGCGCTGCACCGTTACTCAGCTACCCCGTTACTACTAACCCAGCGCTGCACCGTTACTCAGCTACCCCGTTACTACTAACCCAGCGCTGCACCGTTACTCAGCTACCCCGTTACTACTAACCCAGCGCTGCACCGTTACTCAGCTACCCCGTTACTACTAACCCAGCGCTGCACCGTTACTCAGCTACCCCGTTACTACTAACCCAGCGCTGCACCGTTACTCAGCTACCCCGTTACTACTAACCCAGCGCTGCACCGTTACTCAACTACCCCGTAACTACTAACCCAGCGCTGCACCGTTACTCAGCTACCCCGTTACTACTAACCCAGCGCTGCACCGTTATTCAGCTACCCCGTTACTACTAACCCAGCGCTGCACCGTTATTCAGCTACCCCGTTACTACTAACCCAGCGCTGCACCGTTACTCAACTACCCCGTAACTACTAACCCAGCGCTGCACCGTTACTCAGCTACCCCGTTACTACTAACCCAGCGCTGCACCGTTATTCAGCTACCCCGTTACTACTAACCCAGCGCTGCACCGTTACTCAGCTACCCCGTTACTACTAACCCAGCGCTGCACCGTTACTCAGCTACCCCGTTACTACTAACCCAGCGCTGCACCGTTACTCAGCTACCCCGTTACTACTAACCCAGCGCTGCACCGTTACTCAGCTACCCCGTTACTACTAACCCAGCGCTGCACAGTTACTCAGCTACCCCGTTACTACTAATCCAGCGCTGCACCGTTACTCAGCTACCCCGTTACTACTAACCCAGCGCTGCATCGTTACTCAGCTACCCCGTTACTACTAACCCAGCGCTGCACCGTTACTCAGCTACCCCGTTACTACTAACCCAGCGCTGCATCGTTACTCAGCTACCCCGTTACTACTAACCCAGCGCTGCACCGTTACTCAGCTACCCCGTTACTACTAACCCAGCGCTGCACCGTTACTCAGCTACCCCGTTACTACTAACCCAGCGCTGCACCGTTACTCAGCTACCCCATTACTACTAACCCAGCGCTGCACCGTTACTCAGCTACCCCGTTACTACTAACCCAGCGCTGCACCGTTACTCAGCTACCTCGTTACTACTAACCCAGCGCTGCACCGTTACTCAACTACTCTGTTACTACTAACCCAGCGCTGCACCGTTACTCAGCTACCCCGTTACTACTAACCCAACGCTGCACCGTTACTCAACTACTCTGTTACTACTAACCCAGCGCTGCAACATTACTCTACTACTCCATTTCTACTAACCCAGCGCTGCACCGTTACTCAGCTACCCCGTTACTACTAACCCAGCGCTGCACCGTTACTCAGCTACCCCGTTACTACTAACCCAGCGTTGCACCGTTACTCAGCTACCCCGTTACTACTAACCCAGCGCTGCACCGTTACTCAGCTACCCCGTTACTACTAACCCAGCGCTGCATCGTTACTCAGCTACCCCGTTACTACTAACCCAGCGCTGCACCGTTACTCAGCTACCCCGTTACTACTAACCCAGCGCTGCACCGTTACTCAGCTACCCCGTTACTACTAACCCAGCGCTGCACCGTTACTCAGCTACCCCGTTACTACTAACCCAGCGCTGCACCGTTACTCAGCTACCCCGTTACTACTAACCCAGCGCTGCACAGTTACTCAGCTACCCCGTTACTACTAATCCAGCGCTGCACCGTTACTCAGCTACCCCGTTACTACTAACCCAGCGCTGCATCGTTACTCAGCTACCCCGTTACTACTAACCCAGCGCTGCACCGTTACTCAGCTACCCCGTTACTACTAACCCAGCGCTGCATCGTTACTCAGCTACCCCGTTACTACTAACCCAGCGCTGCACCGTTACTCAGCTACCCCGTTACTACTAACCCAGCGCTGCACCGTTACTCAGCTACCCCGTTACTACTAACCCAGCGCTGCACCGTTACTCAGCTACCCCATTACTACTAACCCAGCGCTGCACCGTTACTCAGCTACCCCGTTACTACTAACCCAGCGCTGCACCGTTACTCAGCTACCTCGTTACTACTAACCCAGCGCTGCACCGTTACTCAACTACTCTGTTACTACTAACCCAGCGCTGCACCGTTACTCAGCTACCCCGTTACTACTAACCCAACGCTGCACCGTTACTCAACTACTCTGTTACTACTAACCCAGCGCTGCAACATTACTCTACTACTCCATTTCTACTAACCCAGCGCTGCACCGTTACTCAGCTACCCCGTTACTACTAACCCAGCGCTGCACCGTTACTCAGCTACCCCGTTACTACTAACCCAGCGTTGCACCGTTACTCAGCTACCCCGTTACTACTAACCCAGCGCTGCACCGTTACTCAGCTACCCCGTTACTACTAACCCAGCGCTGCATCGTTACTCAGCTACCCCGTTACTACTAACCCAGCGCTGCACCGTTACTCAGCTACCCCGTTACTACTAACCCAGCGCTGCACCGTTACTCAGCTACCCCGTTACTACTAACCCAGCGCTGCACCGTTACTCAACTACCCCGTTACTACTAACCCAGCGCTGCACCGTTACTCAGCTACTCCATTACTACTAACCCAGCGCTGCACCGTTACTCAGCTACCCCGTTACTACTAACCCAGCGCTGCACCGTTACTCAGCTACCCCGTTACTACTAACCCAGCGCTGCACCGTTACTCAGCTACCCCGTTACTACTAACCCAGCGCTGCACCGTTACTCAGCTACCCCGTTACTACTAACCCAGCGCTGCACCGTTACTCAGCTACCCCGTTACTACTAACCCAGCGCTGCACCGTTACTCAGCTACCCCGTTACTACTAACCCAGCGCTGCACCGTTACTCAACTACCCCGTAACTACTAACCCAGCGCTACCCCGTTACTACTAACCCAGCGCTGCACCGTTATTCAGCTACCCCGTTACTACTAACCCAGCGCTGCACCGTTATTCAGCTACCCCGTTACTACTAACCCAGCGCTGCACCGTTACTCAACTACCCCGTAACTACTAACCCAGCGCTGCACCGTTACTCAGCTACCCCGTTACTACTAACCCAGCGCTGCACCGTTACTCAGCTACCCCGTTACTACTAACCCAGCGCTGCACCGTTACTCAGCTACCCCGTAACTACTAACCCAACGCTGCACCGTTACTCAGCTACCCCGTTACTACTAACCCAGCGCTGCACCGTTACTCAGCTACCCCGTTACTACTAACCCAGCGCTGCACCGTTACTCAGCTACCCCGTAACTACTAACCCAGCACTGCACCGTTACTCAGCTACCCCGTTACTACTAACCCAGCACTGCAACATTACTCAGCTACCCCGTTACTACTAACCCAGCACTGCAACATTACTCTACTACTCCGTTACTACTAACCCAGCGCTGCACCGTTACTCAACTACCCCGTTACTACTAATCCAGCGCTGCACCGTTACTCAACTACTCTGTTACTACTAATCCAGTGCTGCACCGTTACTCAGCTACCCCGTTACTACTAACCCAGCGCTGCACCGTTACTCAGCTACCCCGTTACTACTAACCCAGCGCTGCACCGTTACTCAGCTACCCCGTTACTACTAACCCAGCGCTGCACCGTTACTCAGCTACCCCGTTACTACTAACCCAGCGCTGCACCGTTACTCAGCTACCCCGTTACTACTAACCCAGCGCTGCACCGTTACTCAGCTACCCCGTTACTACTAACCCAGCGCTGCACCGTTACTCAGCTACCCCGTTACTACTAACCCAGCGCTGCACCGTTACTCAGCTACCCCGTTACTACTAACCCAGCGCTGCACCGTTACTCAGCTACCTCGTTACTACTAACCCAGCGCTGCACCGTTACTCAACTACTCTGTTACTACTAACCCAGCGCTGCACCGTTACTCAGCTACCCCGTTACTACTAACCCAGCGCTGCACCGTTACTCAGCTACCCCGTTACTAATAACCCAACGCTGCACCGTTACTCAACTACTCTGTTACTACTAACCCAGCGCTGCAACATTACTCTACTACTCCATTTCTACTAACCCAGCGCTGCACCGTTACTCAGCTACCCCGTTACTACTAACCCAGCGCTGCACCGTTACTCAGCTACCCCGTTACTACTAACCCAGCGCTGCACCGTTACTCAGCTACCCCGTAACTACTAACCCAACGCTGCACCGTTACTCAGCTACCCCGTTACTACTAACCCAGCGCTACACCGTTACTCAGCTACCCCGTTACTACTAACCCAGCGCTGCACCGTTATCAGCTACCCCGTAACTACTAACCCAGCACTGCACCGTTACTCAGCTACCCCGTTACTACTAACCCAGCACTGCACCGTTACACAACTACTCTGTTACTACTAACCCAGCGCTGCACCGTTACTCAGCTACCCCGTAACTACTAACCCAGCACTGCACCGTTACTCAGCTACCCCGTTACTACTAACCCAGCACTGCAACATTACTCAGCTACCCCGTTACTACTAACCCAGCACTGCAACATTACTCTACTACTCCGTTACTACTAACCAGCGCTGCACCGTTACTCAACTACCCCGTTACTACTAATCCAGCGCTGCAACCGTTACTCAACTACTCTGTTACTACTAACTCAGCGCTGCAACATTACTCTACTACTCCGTTACTACTAACCCAGCGCTGCAACATTACTCTACTACTCCGTTACTACTAACCAAGCGCTGCACCATTACTCAACTACTCCATTACTACTAACCCAACGCTGCACCATTACTCAACTACTCCATTACTACTAACCCAACGCCTGCACCATTACTCAACTACTCCATTACTACTAACCCAGCGCTGCACCATTACTCAATACTCCATTACTACTAACCCATCGCTGCACCATTACTCAACTACTCCGTTACTACTAACCCAGCGTTGCACCATTACTCAGCTACCCTGTTACTCAACTACTTTGTTACTACTAACCCAGCGCTGCAACATTACTCAGCTACCCTGTTACTACTAACCCAGCACTGCACCGTTACACAACTACTCTGTTACTACTAACCCAGCGCTGCAACATTACTCAGCTACCCCGTTACTACTAACCCAGCGCTGCACCGTTACTCAACTACTCCTGTTACTACTAACCCAGCGCTGCACCGTTACTCAGCTACCCCGTTACTACTAACCCAGCGCTGCACCGTTACTCAGCTACCCCCGTTACTACTAACCCAGCGCTGCACCGTTACTCAGCTACCCGTACTACTAACCCAGCGCTGCACCGTTACTCAGCTACCCCGTTACTACTAACACCAGCGCTGCACCGTTACTCAGCTACCCCGTTACTACTAACCCAGCGCTGCACCGTTACTCAGCTACCCCGTTACTACTAACCCAGCGCTGCACCGGTTACTCAGCTACCTCGTTACTACTAAACCCAGCGCTGCACCGTTACTCGCAACTCTACTCTGTTACTACTAACC